>NW_006399881.1:8082109-8102334 GCF_000299155.1 Elephantulus edwardii | reverse complement strand
AAAATAAAAAAAATAAAAACAAAACAAACAAAAAACAACTAAGCTATTAACTGAGTGAATTAGATTTCTACAAAAAGAACTCTCTCTCCTATACCAATGGCTTTGGCTCAACTACATGGACTTGGTGATTCCTCTACTGACTTGCAAACGCTGATGTATAAAAAGAATCTCACACCGGCTCCAGGAAGAGTCTCATTAGAGGAGTTGATTTCTGGAGAGGGACCCAGAATTTGTCTAACCTCAAAGCCTAGTTCTGTAGATGGAGAGAGGCCCAGCGTAGTCCAGAGGTTGGGTCAAGGCCGTCCGGCTGCTTGGTGAAACACCTATTCTCTCTACCAGGCCACAGTGCCAATCTCTTGAGAATTTGTCTCTGTAAGCAGACTGGAGCTCATCACATGGAATGAATCAACAAATTAAAAATGCTATTATACAACTTCAGCATTACTGCAAACTCATTCTTGAGCTTTGCCAACTCTGAGGGCAGGACCTAAGTGGTGTACAAGATACGGTCAAAGTGAAATTAATCATGGTGCATGGTGACTGGTTATTATGTGCTGAGACTCAGACCTCTGATCAAAACAAACTACGCCTTTTCACTGAAGAGAGCATGTACTCAACTCCCAAGTGAGGGCATGGGAGGCCAGAACAAAGGATGATCCCAACAATCATGGGTGGAAAACAGTACGAAATGAGAAGAATTCACTACAAGAAAGTAGTTAAATTTTTTTTTTCAGCTGGCAAGGTTGTGTCATCTGAATATTAAAGATTGCTAATGAGTCTTTGCGTGTTTTTTTTAAATTGCTGTTATTGTTTTTTCAAAAAAGAATTTACTACAGATTGAGCACCATTGAAAAGATGACTCTAGCGTCCTGGAATATGCTTCCTTCAGGCTGAATATATATTTGCTAATAAAAGAAGGTTGATGATATTTGAAACCATGCAACTCTCCTGCTTTCTGTATAAACTAGAGACTATCTCACTAGGTCATAAGATTTCTAGGGTCACTGATCAAAGAGGGAAATTTGTGGGTTTTGCAAACTTTACTCATTGGGCATAAAGCATAATAGTCTTTTCTCTCTTTTCAAGTGGAACATAGCTTCATTTTCTGGTGCAGATCAGATTAGTTCAAAGCTATCTAGGTCATGTGACAGGAACAGCCATTGGTTTCCAGCAAATTTTCAAGGTGCTAAAAGATGGCTGGTGAGACAGTAGCAATTACTGAGAAAACTATTTTGCCAATATTTTAGCAGAAAATTCCAGACCCTGACACTAGACAACCCCTTATGAAGATTATCTAAAAATTCTTCTTGTCCCATGGCCACATTTTATAGTTGTGGATGCTGACCACCCTTTGGCTCCACAATCAACGCTCTTGGCACTAGCAGTCAGGAAATCAAAAGACAAATTACACTGGGGAAGTCTGCTGTCCGGGACCTCTCTTAGAGTACTAAAGAGTAACAATGTCAGTCTGGAGACTAAAGTGTGCCTGATGCAGGCCATGGTCTTCACAATTATGTGCTATGTGTCAAAGAACTGGATGATGACTAAGGATAATAGAAGGTGAATTGATGTCTTTGAGTTGTGGTGGTGGAGAAGAGTCCTGAATATACCATGGACCCCCAAGAAGTCAAATAGATCTGTCTTGGAGAAGGTGAAACCAAGTTTGTCCTTACCAAGTTTGTCCTTGGAGGATAGGATTTTGAAGCTCCATCTTGCATACTTTGGGCACTTGGCCAGGAGGAACCAGTCCTTGGAGAAGAACACCATGCTTGGAAGGGCAGATGGACAGGGCAGGAGAGGAAGACCCTGGATGAGGTGGATTAATACAGTAACTGGGGCAATGGGGGTAGGTGTGTCTGAGTCAGTGAGACCGGCTCAGGACAGGGCAGGCTTTATAGCTGCTGTACGTAGGGTCACTAAGGGTCACAGGCAACTTGATGGCACATAACAATAACAACAACAAGAACAGGGTCTTGGAGTTCACAGCCAGACTTGGAAAACTCCTCGAAATTATTCTGAATCTCCTCAATTTAAAGAAATACTATCACTATCACATGGGGGTGGGGGAGATATATCAGCAAGTAAATAAACTCTAATGGCAAGAAAGCATAAGTGGTGTTGTTGTTGTTGTTAAGTGTCGTCGAGTCATAGACGACTCATAGCGACCCTATGAATGAAAGACCTGAACACTTGTATAACTTTCATCATTTCTCCAAGTTCATAGAGTTTCTGGATGCAAGCCATTTTGGAAGTGGATGCCACTCCTGCTTCCAAGCTTGTTTTAAAAAGGGAGCTTCACCAAACACTGTCTGCCATGGGTAACCATTCTCGCACTTGATACATCAGTGTCACAATGGCAATAAATCATAAGTGTAGCTAGTTATATTTTTTCTAGATGCTATCCACTGCCAGCCAGTTGGTTCTGACTCTTAGCCACTCTCCATCGGGTGGCCGAGGCTGCACATCTTCACAGGAGACTGACCGTCTCTCTCCCTCAGAGTAGCTTATGGATTCAAACTGCTGACTTTTCGGTTAGCAGCGCAATATTAAGAACAAATCAAAACCAGCTTGATAGCCATGTAGGAGGCTGGATAAAAACAGCTTGATGGCAACCCTTTTGGAGGAAGATTATTAACCATCAACTCCAGTTCACCAACCTTGTCTGATTAGACCGTGGCTGCTGTAAAATATGCAATAATTTGGATTTTTCACCTGAGTAATAACAAAATTCCCTGGCAAACTCTATGCCTTTGAGATATATCCAGCGAGTCACAATGTTGGAATATTGGACAAGAAGAAAATTAGCAAAAGGAAGTGCTAAAAAGCATTTTAGTTTGAATAAAGCAAGAACAAAAGGTGAAAAAGCAATTGACTTGAATCCTTCAACTGTCAACGAAGTTGTAGAATCTCGAGGTTGTTTTCTTAGGAGTTTCTGGCTACATGGCTACTTTTCCCTCTTCCCCCATTCACATTCTGTTTCATACAATCATTCTCATGCATTATGCTTTATAAAAGTAATCACCATTGGACCTTGTCCATCATTACCCTGTCTTTTCATCCTTCCCACTTCCTTCCCCCACTCCCTCCCCCCACCGAACTTTGCAACCCTGTGGCTTTGCCCCTCCCCATCCTCACTTCTCTGCTCCCACCCCTCCCTCACAAGGACAACTATTAAAACATGTATGGTAACTCAATGGGGGGAGGGCAATTACTTTTTTAAAATGAAAAGAAATAATATATCCAGAAACATAAAAGATTTTTGGGGGCGTACTCCACAGAAGATCATTACGGCTCAGTGTAGTAGAGGAAGGAAAAAATGACATAAAGCCTATTCAGTCAGCCCAAAAGAAGACAAGAAACAGGTGAGGGGAAAGAAACAGAATGGTTAGGAAATTTAGATATAAGAAGGCAGATTAAATATACATTTTTTATTGTTATGTGCCGTCGAGTCGCCTGTGACTCAGAGCGACCCTGTGTACAACATCCCTAAACCCTGCTCTATCCTGTGCCAATCTTATTGTTTCTGACACACTTACCCCTGTTATTCCAGTCACTGAATCAATCCATCTCATTGAGGGTCTTCATACACAAATCCATACTTCATTAATTTATTCATTAGATGATTCAAGTAAAAGGCAAAGATTATCAAGCTCAAAATACACAAAATACAAAAAAATGTTCTTTATAAAGACACAATTAGAACACAACGATGCAAGAATTTTGCATGTAAATGCATGAGAAATATGTGCTATACAAATACTAATCAAGGGAGCTCTGATGACCTAGTGCTACGGAACAAGTTGTACTCCCAACCCAGAGGCAAATCCACCAGCTGCTCCACAGGATAAAGATAGGCTACCTCTTCTTGTGTGATTTCCTGTCTCTGAAAACTTGCTTGAGAATCAGCTAAGAGTCGGTTCCACCTCAATGGCACATAACAACAGGAGCAAACACTAATCAAGCAAACTCTGGGGACCTGGTTCACAGGCAGTTGTGCTGCTAGTGCAAAGGTTGGGACTGGCTCTCCTGCAGTTTGAATCTACCCGTGACTCCTCAGAAGAAGATGTGCATTCTGCTCCAGGGCCATTTACAGCCTTTGAAAACTTGCAGGAGGGTCAGCTATTAATTGCTTCTCACTTGACAACAGTGAGTTTGGATTTTTTTTTTTTAGTATTAATCAAAAGACACTGAATGTATGATTACACTGAATGAATGAATGATTATACTAGGATCAGTCCAATTATACTTTTCTTTTTTTTTTTTTTAAACCAACCAAGGGAGCTCTGGTGGCCTAGTGGCAAGAAGCTGCACTGCAATCCCAGAGGTACACGGTTCAAATCCACCAGATGCTCTACTGGAGAAGGAGGGGCAATATCCTCCTGAACCAGTCAGACCCGATTTGATGGTACACACACAAAAAATAATAAAGTAACATAAAATAAAAAAAACCCCAACCCCAAAAAATCACATTACCTTTTTAGGTATTTTGTGTTTTATACTCTCGTAAACTGGATATTTTAATTTTTTTAAATAACTTGACTTTTTGGGGTTTGTTGTTGGTATGTGAATACCAGCTCAAGGCTTGCTCTGGCTTATTTCTGATATTCTTTTTGCAGATTTGGCTAAGAGTTGCATCGAAATCATGTGTTTGCTGAAATTATTGTATTTAAGCCAAAAACGTATAAATAAAAACAATCTTTAGGTTTAATTCAATGTTGTTGTTGTTGCTGTTATGTACCATCAGGTCAGAACTGGCTCATGGGTGGCCATCCAGTGGGTTTTCAGAGGCAGTAAATCACATAAGAGGAGACTACCTACCCATCTCTCTCCATGGAGTAACTGACGGATTAGAACTGTGTGCTTTTGGAATGGCAGCACAACTCCTTATCACTAGGCCAACAGAACTCCAACTTAAAAGGAGACTGAATGCAGTGACATTTGAATGCTAATATTAGAGTCTCAAAATGCACAAAGCTGCATTTTCGATCAAATAAAAAAGGAAATTTTTTAAAGTACAGAAAGAAAGCCACACATTTCTGTTAGCAATTAATGAAGAGTAAATGGGGAAAAATTATTAAAGAGAGTATCTCTTGAGTGATAACTTTCAATCAACTTAACCAAAGACCATATGTAAGCTCGCTCTCTCTCCAACAACTGTAGAATACATAATCTTTTAAATTACACAATTAAGTGTTTATAAATACATACATATTCATAACAACTTGGCTGGCCCATAAAAGAAGCCTCAAATTATTTTTACAGAATTGTAAAAAACAAAAGAATAATATTTTCTGGCAACAACACAATTAATTATGAATAACAAAATGTTAGGTTTTCTAGATGAATAATTTATAGATAAAAAAATCAATGTTTGTTGAAAAATATTTTGAATGATCAGTAATAAAAAAATGTTACATTTAAAGCCATGTGGATTATAGCTAAAATGTCTGTACTGTGAAATTTATATTTAAAATGTACATATTCGAAAAATGGAAAGGCTGAGAATGAGTTGAGCTCCATCTCAAGAAGTTTGAAAAAGAAGAGTAAAATCAAGTTAAACTTGTAAGAAAGCTAATAATATAAATAAAAAGCTAATAGAAACTTGAAGAAAGCTAATAATATAAATAAAAGTGTAAGCTAGTGATACAGAAGAAATCTAAAACACAGACATCAACAAAGTCAAAGCTATTCTTTGGAAAAACAATTCTGGCAAAATTGACAAAAGTGGCAGAGTACACAAGTAATGAACCCACCACTAAGAAAATAGGAAAATGTAATAGAACTTCAGGCAGTACAAATATAGAAAAGATAGTAGCATCTTCAGAAGTTAGAAAAACTCACAACCATGCAGTCGGAATTGACTTGTACTTGATCCTCCGTTGGGTTTCAGAAGCTGCAAAGTGCATGGGAGGAGATGTATCCATTTTTTTCTCTCAGAGTTACAAGTGGTCTCAGGCCGCCAGAGAGGTGGGGTCCAGGGGCTAGGAGTGCAACTTCCTACGAACTACATTATCTTAGGGCAACTTCATTTAATTGCATTGAACAGTTATATAAAATGGCCCAATCTCTAAAAAGAAACCTAACTTACCAAGAAGGAATCAAGAAGAAAGAATAAACCTGAATAGATATATAACCATTACAAAACTAAAACAATTTTCCACAGAGAAAATCTCCAAGCCCAGTTTTTCACTGATACTCAAAATACAAGAATTCCAATCAGACAAGAGATCAGAAAAATAGAAAAAAGAACACTCTACAACTCTTTTTTTATAGACTGACACAACCTTTAATGCCAAAATCTGAAAAGTTCTCACATTTTTACCTATGACATAAACCAAATGAAGCGACAGGTATGTACAGAAATCTCTAGAATTGTGTACAGAAATGCCTAGCAGCAATTTCAAACCTTATAATTTGAGGCAATGAGAATTAATATAGGACAAAAGAAACCATTCCAAACTTCAGCAAAAACATTTTTGAAAGATAAGGTCACCAAGAACTGAAGCCAGAGCTGCTGTAGTAAGAGAAACAGCAACCCATGTGCCAGAAAGGGGAGGTGGGGGGAAGTCCTACAGATGATAGGAACTGGGTTAACTGGCAAATGCTGAACATAATGCTCTCACACAGTCAACAGTGAACTACACAGCCCTTCAATATTGAGAAATAAATGTTGTTGTTGTGTACCATAGAGCTGGAACGGACCCATAGTTGACCCTCCAGTGGGTTTTCAGAGGCAGTTAATTGCACGGGAGGAGACTGCCCATCCTTCTCCCACGGAGCAGCTGGTGGCCTTGAACCCGTAGCTTTGGGATTGCAGTGCAACATCCTACCACATGTTGTTAAGTGCTGTTGAGTTGTAGACCTGAACACCTGTATAACTTCCAACGTCTCTCCAAGTTCATAGAGTTTCTGGAGGCAAGCTATTTAGGAAGTGGATGCCACTCCTGCTTCCAAGCTTGTTTTAATCGGGGAGTTCCACCAAACACTGTCCACCATGGGTAACCATTCTCGCATTTGACACATCAGTGTCACAGTGTTGAGCTTCACAGCAACAACGAGTTACTTCTGTACAGCAAATGGACAGATCAGTGCTATACTACTTAGAAGAATGTTTGACCAAAACCAATTAAAACCAGGCCTCTGTAGAGTCAGGCTGCTTCAGAACACTCAACATCTGGATTCCAGCCCCATACTGGTGACCTAATGTGGTTTTAAATAGGAGGCCGAATACAATCATCTCGCAGCCAATGGCCAGTAAACACTGCACCCAAATTCTCACTAAAAAAAAAAAAAATCAAACCTCTTTAGAGTCAGGCTGCTTTAGAATACTCAACACCTGGATTCCAGCCTCTTACCACATAGAGGACAATTATTCGTTAGGTGTTTACTGTGCGAAATGGTTTCCTTACTGGGTTATCAGAAGTAGATTTCCAGGGCTTGTATTCTAGTGTTAGTCTAGAAGCTCCACTGAAAGGTGTTCATCAACATGCAAACCTCCACAGAGAGACAGACAATTCAGACCTGAGAAGAAGTGGAGTACTGGCAAAGGCAAACCACCCACCACTCTTCCCAGCCCTCCTTGCATTTGTCATCGCACACTGCCAGTGCCTGCTCTAAGCCTCAGCTTGGCCACGGATGGTCATACTCAGGAGTTCTAACTTCATTTACAGTAATGATTTTTTTCTTTATTATGGCAATGATGTGTGTTATTTATCAAACAAACTATGAGAAAACATTAAGCTATATTAACTGTAAGAATCTCTGACAGCATGTTGCACTGCAAACTAAAAGTTTAGTGACTGGAACCCACCAGCGGCTCCATGGAAGAAAGATGGGTAGTTCTTTTCTAAAAATTTCACTCATTCTTTCACTGCCATCGAGTCAGAAACGACTCATGTGTGTAATTTGAGGTGATAAATCGCAGAGGAGAATGGCCACCTTTGTCCCAAGCAGCAGCTGGGGGATTCTAACTCCCAGGGAGGCTTACAGTAACACTCTCCACAGACTAGGCCACCAGAGCTTTACGATCTTGGAAACCTGATGGAGAGTTGTTATGACTCAGAATTGGCTCAACAGCAGTGGATTTTTATTGTCATAATAAATATTTGCCTTGTTTATAAGATTTCAATTGTTTATATCAATGAAATCCAAACAAAAAATCACTATGCGATTCAACAGAAATAGAAAGTGTGAAGCTCAGTCAAGGCTTCCGAATTTCTACCTAGGAGACTGGGAGTAGGATCATGAAGGCGAGGAGCCTCTGGAAGCAGTATGTGCACAAGAGAACACTTCCAGTCCATCTCAAAACTTGAGAAGAGCTGGAGATAGGGAAGCAAGACCAGGGAACAGAAAAGGGGAACACTGTGAAGCAAAGTGAATAACCATTTTCATTCTCCAGACTTGACTGCACAAAGTAAAAAAAAAATTTTTTTTTTCCTCATCAACAGAGGTTTAATCTCGGCCAAACGATTTTCCAACACATTTCCTTCGCCCTCTCGCTCTGCCTGTCCCCGGGGAGCGCAAACATTGTCTACAGGAATCTGGTACCACCTGCCCACACTGGGCCCCTTCAGGAGACTAAAATGTCTCTCCTTGTTTTCTCGGTGAGCTCTGTGTGCACATTCCTCTGTGAGTGCTTGAGGGGTGAACTTTCTGGACAAAAACAGTACAGCCCCTTGCAGATGCAGGGAACAGGCTGATCCATGATCCGGAGTCACAGAGAGGGGAGAAATGGTGGCCCAGTAGACACATATTTTCCATTAGTCATTGCTTGGTCTTCAATTGGGTTTTCAGATATGGAATCTTTGGAGGTTCAAGCACCACACATGAGGTGTTGCACTCACCAGAGAGAACCCTGAAGGATCAGGGGCCCATCCAAAAGGAAGAGCACTCCTTAGATATCGAACCTCTGGAGGACCAGGCCACAGTGAGGAGGCTCACTCATCAGATGGAAATCTGCCCAGGGGACACTGGGCTCTGGTCACAGATGTGCCTGCCTGTCTGTCCGGGGTCTGCATGTGATGGTGATGCTGACCCGGAGGTTTCAGGACAATTTCCAGAAAACTTGATTGCCCTTATCATCAGAGCGGATATTTTCCACACTGTTGCCACTCTATAGCCTCACATACATGGTGATCAACAAGCCGAAGACCTACACAATGTCATTTCAAAATCTGTCTCCAGAGACCCTCACCCTCAAGGTCATTGCTGTCAACACTATCCTCAAGCCTATGGTTGCAGTGACTGTGTCAACCCAACTTATTGAGGGTCGTCTTCTCTTTCTGTGACCCTCCACATCTCCTGGCAAGATGTCTTTTTCTAAGAACTGGTCCTCTCTGACCAAGTTTCACCATCCTTGCCTCTAGTGAGTATCCCAGCTACACTTTTTCCAAGACAGCTGTGCTTATTCTTTTAGCAGTCCATGGGATATTCAATACTCTTTGCCAACACCACAATTTAAAGGTATCAATTCTTCAGTCTTCTATATTATTCTATTCTCCAAGAAAGATTGTACCTTTTTTTTTATTATATTATTATTATGTGAACCGTCAAATCAGATCTGACTGGTACAGGAGGAGATTGCTCCCTCATTCTCCAGCAGAGCATCTAGTGGATTTGAACCACGTACCTCTGGGAGTGCAGTGCAGCGTCTTGCCACTAGGACACCAGAGCTCCCTAGATTGTACCTGTTTTACTACAAGGCTATTGAAAAGCAACTGGGTTGCTTTGTTTGTTTGTTTTTAAATAAATTATTCAACAAAAGAATCCTCAAGGCGCACGGTTCAAACCCACCAGATGCTCTGCTGGAGAAGGACAGGGCAATCTCCTCCTGTACCAGTCAGATCTGATGTGATGGTACACACAGAGAAAGTAATAAAATAAAAGTTAAAAAAATTATAAAAAAAGAATCCTCAAGGAGGGTAATAAAGAAATGAGGACTCTAAGAAGGAGTTTTGTTGTGCACCACGGGGTCAGAATCAACTCATAGCCGAGCCTCCAGCAGGTTTTCAGAGGCAGTTTAATCTGGGAGACTGCAAATCCTTCTGCCACGGAGCAGTTGGTGGATTTGAACCTTGGGTCTTTGAATTGTTGTGCAGC
Organism: Elephantulus edwardii; assembly: GCF_000299155.1. NCBI lineage: Eukaryota > Metazoa > Chordata > Mammalia > Macroscelidea > Macroscelididae > Elephantulus > Elephantulus edwardii. The sequence continues at coordinate 8,092,236 of NW_006399881.1, read as the reverse complement.
TTCTTACCAGTAGGCTACACCAGACCTCCCTAAGAGGGAGTAAGGAGTTAAAACAAACGAAGGAAGGAAGCTGATACAGGGATAGATTTGGAACAAAAGAGGAAATTTGAAAATGCAAATAAATACACCATACATGCTACAAAATGATCGGAGAAAATAGGCTCACTCACCTGCCAGGAAGTCCAGAAGAAAACATGGAGAAACTGTCCACAGATCTGAAAATGAAAAAAGATAAACAACCAGGTCAATGGGAAGCGAGCCTTCTTTGCACTAATGTCTCCATGCCCACTGTCAAGACTCCCGGGCCGCCCGCTGTGTTCCAATGCTTGAGCTTAACAGGAGTGGGTGCATTACTGTAAGAAGGGAGGCACATAGGAACTTACTGTAAGCTGGAAGGACATCCGCAAAGCCAGTTTGGGGGATAATCTTGTGGGGACTGGAACCAAGAAGATAAGAAGCAAGCATACGTTTACGGAAAATTGAGTTTTTGGAACCAGGAAGCCGATATTGACATACATACAAGTAGTGCTTTGGGCACATGAGTGATGTCAGAAGCAGTGGACCCTGAGGCACATGGATGACCTCAGAGAGCAGGGACTAGAGTGAGAACCACCCACTAAACCTGGACCTCTCCATGGCTAATGTTCACAGGCCCAGGCTCTAGCCCCAAGGCTGGCCTGGATACGGAAGCCACAAATATGGCCCCACCTGGCTGGCATGCTGCCTTGCCACCATACTTCCTTTCTTGGAGGGAGGTCCAGCCCTTTGGGATGTAACTTTCTAATAAATCTAGCTTTTTAACCTTCACTTCTGTCTTCCTGGTTCTTTTTTTTCCCCTTAACCCCATGCTCTAACAAAAAGCTCTGACCCATACTATAATGTTCCATGCACTAAAGTCGGCTCTCTCAAGAAACCCTAAAATTGCTGTGTACTGCACTACCTTGGTCCTTGGGCACTGTCCCCACTGTTCGGAAAAGATCTGAGAGAGGAAGAACCCTTTATTGTTTGGCCTGAGGGACGCCAGGTGACTGCTCGCAAAGAGGATCAGAGTGGTGCACAGGCAGGCAAAGACAATTTCTTTTCATAGGGGTTTTTAGGGAGACTTAGACGGGGGTGGTAGTTTGCTCTAGAATTTGGAGGCCAGGGTCCTGTCAGTGTGTTATCAGGCCCAGGGCCTCCTCAGGATCTGGTAGCCTAGTAGACATTATCAGGTTTCTTCAAGGAATGATCAGGCCTGGGGGCAACAGTCTTCCTCCACCCAGTTGGACCAATTCCTTTTCCTGTTCGAGAAGGCACAGAGTTGACACTCCAGCAGGCTTTCAGAGGCAGTAATTCAGGCTTTCAGAGGCAGTAATTGCATGGGAGGAGAGTGCCCATCCTTCTCCTATGGAGCAGCTGGTGGATTCAAAGTGCGTGCCTCGGGGATTGCAGTGCAGCTTCTTGCCACCAGGCCACAGAGGTCCCTCTATAATGATGAAAATCGTGATGTGCAGTTGTACTCTGAAGCACAGGGTTTGCTATGAACTGCAACTGACTCACCAGTAGTGTTGGTTAGTAGGTCAACTGGACAAACCAGTGGTCAGGCTAGTTCTAGTGAGGTGGTCCATTCTGCAGACTATGCTGACTTTGGGGTTTAGGGGTGGTTTTGTGACTTGTCTACCTTAGACCAGAAACTCTTCTATATTAAGGATTGGGTCATTTGTCTCCTGTGCCGCCAAAGCTATAAGCGGAAGCCTTTCTGTATAGAGGGCTAAACAAAGAACTCTGCTGATTGTTAAGTTTGGTCCAGAATTCAAAGGGTGGTGGGAAGAAATGGCTAACAAGTGACTGAGAAACACACAAGCAGTGACCCAAGTGAAGGAGAAGGTCAGATGCACTCTGGGGAAATTGCAAAGTTTGCCCACTCAATGCAGAGGGGACTGCTCACCACCTAACCTAGAGCTTTCAGAATATTCCACTAAGTTTCATTTCAAAACCAAACTGCAAGCTGACAATCATGTGAAATACTGACTTGGTTCTGTGTATGCAGAGTAGAGCAGCTCCATAGGGTTTTCAAGGCTATTTCTGGAAACAGATTACCAGGCCTGTCTTATGAGGGGCTTCTGAATTAAGCTGTCAACTTTCCCACTAGTGGTCCAGCGCTTTACTTTGCCATCCAGAGTGGGCTCCAAATACAGACACAATGCCCATTAAATTAGGGACAGAAACAATATATAAAGAGTCATCATTTACCCAATTGATTTATTCCTGGTTTCAGTCAACTGTCAAGACAGAAGCTTAATGTTCAAAGAGAAATCCAGAATATTAATTCATAGAATTGTAGAGTCATGGTGAGCTTCTATTGATAGCAACACATTCTTTAAAAGAAAGTGGGGAAGGGGAAGCAATAGTTTTAGTAAGTGCTCTTAAAAAATTAAAGACCAATATGTCAGAAAATACTTCATTAAGCAATGTTTAAAGAAGACAAAAATAAAGGCCAACTATTCTTGCCCTGCCCCAGGACAAATTACAAACACATGTCCCTGTGCTCAACGTGAAGGCAATATAAGATTAACAACTGAAAAACATTAAGATAATCAAACAGAGAAACAAGTTGATTATGACTTGAACATGGAAATAATTTTCTTTAACGTTCACGAGAAGGAAGATTTCCTACATAAGGAATCTGATAATATTTTTATGAAATTTCACAATTCAAGCACACTGCTTCTTCCAAACTCTTATTGATGGTAACAATAAACACATTTAATGGTTCCTGATGATTCAGTTTATTAATAAACAGAGGGTTCCTTCTGCTCCTTTGGAACTCTTTTAGGTAGGAAGATATAGCAAGAAGCAATGTTTTAGACATGGGGTGCAAAACATAAAAAAACCTAAAAATATCCAAAACTGAAGAGCATGCAGGCTGACACTTTTCTACACCACTGGTGAGAGTGGTAACTCTGAGAGTAGTTTCACTATGTCTCAAAATTTTAAGTATGCATATTGTTTGATCTAGGGATTCTAGTTCCAGAAACTGTCCTACTAGGAATATTAATGCACAAAATATGCACACAAGTATATACAAAATTGCAGCATTGTCTGAGGAGAAAGAGCAAGTACTACATATCAATCAGTAGATAAAAAAATGAAAAACATTTATTTAATAAAGCAGACATTTATTACATCAGTACATCTTAAGACAATAGGTATCTCCTGTGCTATGAGAACAGAACTGGATGGTGGCCTGGCTATCAGCATTTTGATCAAAGATTTCATAGAAAAATCTTGATCAAAAGGGAGGAAATGCTAAACAAAATTTCAAATTGTCATGGGATGCAGACTTTATAGAGCCATGGAGACTTGACAAACTCCTGAAACTCTTGTCCTGGCTTCTTAAAACCAAACAACAGTTTAATTAGCAAAATTCTGTGCATTGCGTATTATACTTTTTAAAAGAATTATCTATAGGGATAAAACTGGCAATATCAACTCGAAAAATTACATAAGAACTTTAGAGGACAGTAAGTTTAAGTTCGTACGAAAGAAACAACTTAGGAAAAAAAGGATGAGAATGGCTGCATCACCTGAAGAATCAATCTCAATGAACTGTACATGTAGAAACTGTACAGGTTTGTGTTTTACTGAGCATATTCTTAACAACAAAATAAGTAATAAATTAGGTGCCGTCAAGTTGAGTATGACCCATAACGACCCTATGAACAACAGATCTGAACCCTGTCATATCCTGTGCCGTTCTCACACTTCCTGACATAGCAGAGCCCACTGCGGCAGTCACCGTGTCAATCTACCTGGTTAAGGGTCTTTCTCTCATTTGCTGACCTTCTGTCTTTCTGAGCATCAAGTCCCTGTCCAAGGAACAGCCCCTCCTATCAACTGCGCAAAATATTTGAGGCAAAGCATTATCATCTTTGCCTCCAAAGAGCACTCTGGCTGCACTTTCTCCAAGACATATTTGTTTGTTTGTTTGGCAGTCAATGGCATGTTCAGTACTCATCTCTAACACCACAGCTCAAAGGTCTCAATTCTTCTGTCATCCTTATTCACGGTCCAGCTCTCAGATGCGTAGCAAGTGACTATGGCTAGAAATCAGATGCACCTTAGTCCTCAAACGGACAATCATTAGTCCTCAATCATCAGGAGAGGTCCCTAACTATAGACTTTCCAGTGCAATATGTCTCCTGGTTTCCTGACTGTTGTTACCATGGGTGTTAATGTGAATTCAAGTAAGATTAAGTTCTTGGCAATTTCAATCTTTTCTCCATCCATCATGATGTTTCCTATTGGTCCAGTGGTAAGAATCTTTGTTTTCTTGACATTGAGATTCAATCCATATTGAAGGCTATATTCTTTGATCTTCTGCAACAAGTGCTTCCAGTCCTCCTCACTTTAAGCAAGCAAAGTTGTGTCATGTGCACAATGCAGGTTATGATTCTTCCTCTAATCTTGATGCCACATTCTTCTTAAGTGTGATATTCTATGTTGTGGAAAAGTTTGCAATAGTTTTAAAAATGAAGTTGACTTACATGTACTGATATTTAGAAGCTGTTAATGCATATTAAGTCATGTGAAAACATTAAATGTCTTAATATTATGTATGCAGAGATATGTTAGGACACTAACAAAGCTATATATGTGTACACTTAGTTATACAGTGCCAAGTGAGGATGCATGGAAAGCATTACAGCGAAGAAAACTCACGCAGTGTCCATATGCATATGGAATTGGGAGAGAAACTGGCCTGCTCTGCCACGTCTATTCCAACTAATGGCGATCCCCAACTCGGTTCCTGAGACCGAAATCTTTATGGGAGTAGACTGCTTCATCTGTCTACTTGGAGTGGCTGGTGGATTCAAAATACCAACCTTGCAATTGGTAGCCCAACACCTAACTTAATACACCACTAGGGCTTCTTATGGGGAGAAGGTAGAAAGTAAAATTTTAAGTCTCTAGAACACCGTATTTGAGTAGCTTAAACAATTCGATGTATTTCTTCTAGTGAAGAGAATTAGAACAGAAGGAGGGTGGAGCCATGCAGGTTCTCCAACCAGAATTTCTCAATCAGAAACAAAGCTCAGATGGTGGGGAAATGGGAGGAAATGCCACCACTTGCTCAGCTGAGCACCATCTTCCCTCACCCTGCTCTAACCCAACTGTTGTTGCTGCTCGCTGTGGTCGAGACACCCTGACCCCATGTCCAATGGAGCAAATGCTGCCCAATCCCGTGTCTTCCCCATGGCTCAGACTGGTGTTGATTTTTGGATGTAGATCACCAGGTCTTTCTTCCTCATTCATCTTAACCTAGCAGCTCTGCGGAAAGCTGCACAGTAGTAAAGCAATGCACAAGTCTTCACTGACAAGCAGGGAGCTCTGGTGGTCAGCAGCTGCTCCATGGGAGAAGGATGGACAATGTCCTCTCTTGCCATTTACTGTCTCTGAAAAGGCACTGGACGGGCAGCTATGAGTTCCAACTCGATGGCACACAACAACCACTGACAGAAAGGTGGTAGTAGCAATGAGGTCCATTAGCTGGGAATCACACCTGGAGTTTCTTGCGTAGAAGGTGAGAATTCTACTTAGAAAGGCCTAAATTCAAGGCATAAAGACTACTGGTCTCGGAGGCAAGGGACAAGCTCCCCAGACAGAGAGCGAGAACACCCTCAGGCACGCTGTGGAAAGGGATGTCAAAAGCATCAATGTGAAAATTCCTGATGGCCACAGACGCCTAAACTTAGACTGCTTCCAGATCCCTCTGTGTCCTTTTTACTACCACATATTCAATATCCTTTATCTCCTCCAGAAACTAAACTGGAATCAGGATCCAATCAGCACCCAGCCCTTCAGTAACAAAACACTGTGACTGCCAACGTTTGGGATTCTTACATCATTGAAAGGGAAGGGCAAGTCACAAAAGGAACCATACCAACTTATGTAAGCCGTGACACCGTTCAGAGAAGCTTCTCGGAGAACAGCAAACCAATGGCTAGGATTAACTGAAACCTCCCGCTGTTGCAGACTGCCCCAAACCATGACATCAGGGAGGCCGGGAATGTGTCCAACTTCCTCTATTTATCAAGCTGGCTAGACCCCAGGGTAATACCAGCATGAACAACAACAAAAAAGGCAAGCTGACTTTACAAGTGGTTTGGAAGGGAGGAAAATTATCAAAGCCCTATTTCAAGGCGGAGGAAGATGTCAGGGAGCCCACATCCAAGAATCAGAACTCCATGCTCCCAGGCTGCTCAGAGGCCATGATCCAAGAATCCAACAGGGAAGTAAGTGCACAGGCAACAGCGGCCCCAGGCAGTTGTCTCACGGCTCTCTAGGGTCACAGGACACTGGTCCAAGAGTCAATCAAAGAGAAAATGATGACATGCGGCATGCTGGAGGGCTTGGCCTTTCATCTGGAACGTAATGATTAATTAGTGACCCAGAGAGAAGGGCAGTCTGGCTTGCAGTGCCTTGAGATGACACCAACATCATGGAAGAAAGGATCAGAGGACAAAGCGGCTTTGATACGTTGGGGATGGGGCCTGAATCCAGCAAAGGGAAGTTTCTACACATTGGCAGGAAAAACAAACTACACAGATGGAGGAGATGATGAAGTTAGGCTTGGGGAGAAACAGGAGAAAGTCTGGGGACAAGGGGGGCTTTTTGGCTTTAGAGTGGTACTGTCACTGAGAAACAAATGAGGGTGGTTTCTAGAACCTTGTGGCAGCCCCGTTACTGATGAGACCCTACAAAGACAGGTTTCTTCAGTTTGGGATGCCATCACTCAAGATGAGTTAAATTGTTGAGAAAGTTCTGTAACACGCTAAAGACAATTCATTCAAAAAACATTTACTGAATTTCCACTACTGTTGTTAGGTGCCACTGAATCAACTATAGCTCATAGAGATGCTCTGAATAGCAGATGGAATGCTTGGCGTAGCCCGTGCCATCCTCATAATCTCTGCCATGCTCAAGTCCACTGTTGCAGTCATTGTATCAATCCATCTCATTGAGGGGTTTCCTCTCTTTTGATGATTCTCTAAAGTATGGTAACCTTTTCCAATGCCTGCTATGTGTCCCCAAATAAGGCTACTCTAAGTGGTATGCACCAGAGCACCTAACCAATCCAGCCAGTGGGTCCTGAATCTCAAACCCAAAGCTTTGTGGAGGCATCATATGAGTCAGCTGAGGGCCACCACTAAAAGTAATAACAGGAACATCAAGGAAGGATGTCTTGTTTGGTCTGGGGAAATGGATCCAGAAAAGCTTCTTCAAGGACATGACAATCAGGCTGCATCTTAAAGAACATGCAACTCACTTTAAGTAAGGAAATGGGGAAACACATTCCAGATAGAGGAAACAGCTTGACCCACACCCAAAGCCAAGCACTGACATGGAATGGACAAAACTTATAATCACTTTGCACAACAGATGGAAGAGCAAAAAGTGAAGTGGGAGAGATGGAGTAGAAAATCAATGGGAAGCATTACAAAAATCGAAAAGAACACAGAAACTTCACGCTGCATGTCCTGAAGGAGGTTAAGCTGAATTACAAACAGTATTCCTTCCAGGTCCAAGACACTCATAGAAAATGGTGACTAGGCATTCTCCATCTTTACTGAGGCAGAATTACAGCAAAAAAGTGGTTTCAATCATAGTCTAAGGGAATTCTACTAAACAAGGGGTGAGAATATCATGGTATCAATCATTGCTAACGTGTGTAGACATGTTTCAAAGATCTTTTGTAATTGCTTTCTGAAACTTTTCTTTTTAATGATCCCTCTTCTCATGTGAGGCAGTATAATGAGGTGTCACCAGGCCAGAAATGCCTGGTGGACCACTAGCATCTGTTGGTACCATGTTACTTCTCAGCAATCACTACTCTAACATAACAGAACTAAAGGTATTTCAAAGGTCACGGCTTTCTTTAGCCTGTAAACCATCCCCATCTTAAAATGCAATGCATGCAAAAAGATAGACTAATTAGGTCTTTCACAAACACACTATCCTACTATTCCATCAACTTGAGTTTTAAATGTATGTCTTATGTAAAAGCTTTGTTCATACAAAGTTAAGCAGAGGTAAGTTTTGTTACCTTACATTTATACCAGTCCCGGTTGCTACACCTACCATTTTCTGGTTAACTCTCAACAGTCCACTAGGTAGCAATACATACCGGCTTTTACCTCTGTGTACATTTAGTTTTGTGTTTTCTATAATGAAGGAAAATACTAACTAAAAAGTACACAGTTGAGGAGAGAATATACAATCGTATAAGAATCAATGAACTAGGAAGGCCACACCTATGTATTTTTCCTTTTTTTAGTATATATTTATTTGTTGTGTATTTGATATTAAGGGAGCTCTGGTGGCCTAGCGGCAAGAAACTGCGCTGCAATCCTGAAGACACGCAGTTCAAGGCCACCAGCTGTTCGGCGGGAGAAGGATGGGCAATGCCCTCCCGTGTGACTAAATGCCTGTCTCTGAAAACCCACTGGAGGGTCAGCTATAGGTCAGTTCCCACTCTACGGTACACAACAAAAACAACAACATTTGATATTTGGGTTATAAAATAAGGCTGGTGCATTAAACTTACTCTGTTTCCAAATATATTTGCCACTTGAGATGTACTAAACACTTAACTGCTCCTTAGTTCAATTCCAGGGAGGAAAAAACAAGGCAATTCTAGACCATAAAATTTTTATTGTTCCCACTGGAAATGAGTAAGATGTTACATTATTATTCAGCCCTATTTGACAGAGAAACCATAGAAGATAGGGACTTGGTGATTTATTAATAGCGTTTTTTAATTCAGTGTGAGGACCTCAAACTCAATTGCCAGATTGCTGTTTTCCTGCTGACTTTTGCCAGCAACAGAAATTTCTAGCCTTTCCCTTCTGTGGGTAATTACAACAAAAAAAACAAACAACTGGCCATGTAGTCTTCCTTTCCTAGTATGCCGGTCCATTTGCAATCTGACATTATAGATCCTCCCATCAACAGTGGAATCTCTTTCTCCAGTCCTTGAACGTGGTCTGGCCTTAAGACTGGCTTTCTTTAGGGTATATACGTAGTAGTGGAATTGCTGGGTCAAATGGTATTTCTATTTCCAACTTTGGGAGAAAGTGCCATACCACCTTCCATAGTGGCCGTACCATTTTACACTCCTACCGGTAGTGAATAAGAGTCCTGATCTCTCCACAACCTCACCAGCATTTGTTTGTTTGTTGCCCTGTTGATTTGCTATTGTTACTGTGGTGCATAGCAAAGTGAACTGGGAGACGCTGGGGGGGGGGAAGGAGGAAATTATGCAACAATGAACTATTATTTTAAAAAGTGAACGGGGGTAGGGAGGGAAATGTGCAACTATGAGTGAATGAAAAACCAACTTTTCTGTAAACTTTCATTAAAACCACAATAATAATAATTTTAAAAGACTGGCTTTCTCCAATGTTGTTATGTGCCTTTATTGTGGCTCCTAACAACCCTATGAACAATGGATCTGAAACCTGCCCTATCTTAAGACATTAGCAAATGCGAAAAAAGCAGAAATTTGAAAAGTGCTTGAGCATGACAATTTGTCGTTCTTGGACCCTAGATCACCATATAAGCACATAAGCAAGCCTGAGGTAGTCTTCTGGATGACAAAAGACACATGCCCAGTCACCCTATTGCTCCAGCCAACAGCTAGTTGACTGTCAGCTGTTCGCTGACTGCCAATGGATAAGTAGGCCCCGCTAAGAGCAGCAGCAGAACCATCCAGCAGAACCTAGCCAAGACTACCGACTTCAGAATTGTGAGCTAATTATATGGTTGTTGCTTCAAGACACTAATTTGGAAGTATTTTCCTTCACAGAAAAAAATCAACGGATATATCTTCTCTCTTCCTTTTCTTCTTACTCCTCTTCCTCTCTACCTTCTTCCTTCTATTATCCCCCCTCCCCCCACTTCTTGATTTTTTTTCTTTTCTCTCTATAAGCATCCATTCGAGGTCCCAGGCTTGGACAAGTTTTAATTCAAATCTTGCCTCATTTCCTTCTAAATCTCTCCCTCTGAAAAATCACATCCAAGTGCAACAAGGAATGAATGGAAATCCAAAGTCTCTGCAAATTTTTACTGAAATTAATTATAATTAT
>NW_006399881.1:8058420-8082009 GCF_000299155.1 Elephantulus edwardii | reverse complement strand
AAAGAAAATCACATCCACAGACTCCATAGATCATGCAAGGTCCAGGGACCCTACACGTAGTCTCAAGAAGTTTCTGGGGCCCAGCAAGCCACAGGTGAACCGTTGGCAGAGTATTGTGGCCAATCTTTGGGCACGAGCAGATTGATAATCGCACTGTCTGCCACCAAAACCTGGTGAGCCGACTGAGCTGTGTTCTTACCATCCTCGCCTTTAGCCATTATTCCTGGACACCTGAAACCCAAAAACCAAATCAGTTGCCATCAAGCCCCTTCTGACCCATCCACAGTGACCCCATGTGTTTCAGAGTACAACTATGCTCCACAGGCTTTGCAACCGCTATGACCTTTTGAAGGAGACCACCAGGCCTGCTTCCAAGGACCCTCTGGGTGGACTTGCATGACCCAACCTTTCAGTTGGCAGGTGGGCACATCAGCTGCCTGTACTATCTAGAGACTCCCCTTTGCCATGAGAGGGATGGTATAATAAGAAGATGAGTCTTCAAGCCAGGCACTTAAGAGTTAAGGGACACAGCCTAAGACTCTTTCTCAAATGGCTCCGCAAGCTAAATGAACAGAACATATATTTATGACTACAGGGGAAAACGCACTGTGAGTGGTAAAACGCTTAGATTTCCACTTGTTTACTACAGGAATAAAAGAAAATCAATAGGATCATCTTGCTAATGACATCAAGCAGCTCAGTATGGCTCAAAAGCCAGATGAAGGTCATTTCTTAAAATGCTTTTCTTTCCTCTTCCACATTTAGAGTCTGTACTCTATTCCCACTCTAGCTTATTTTTCCCCCCTGAATAATGTTTTTTCAGACTTTTTAAAAGCTTACTTTGCCCTGGTGTCCTGGAACCTGCCATTTGTTTGTGGTTATGACATTAATATTTAGAAAGGTCAAATTAGATGTCAGGATTGGATAAATGTTCACTTTCTTTTAATGAGGTTTTAAATGAGGCTCTTTTCTACCTTAGGATATCCTAGAGAAGTTCTCTTCTTCTTGAAGTGCATCTGTGAGAGGATTTCATACTTGACCACCAAAATGTCAGGTGGAAGGAATTTAATGGTTTCCATCAACAAGTGTACATCAGAAGTACAGCTCCAGGGAAAATGTTCTTAAGACTTTTGTTGATTTTTTCAGTGTTGACTTCTGGAAAAGCAGAGGAAGACTGTACTGCTTCAAGTGTTCTCCAGTACCTCTCTTCTGATATTCCTAAACGGAGTCCCTTGATGGTAGAAACAGTTAACGAGATCACTGACTAACCTAAAGATTGGTGGTTTGTGTCCACCCAGAGGCATGTTGGGGGCAAATGAGCTGGAAAATCTATTTCTAGAAAGGGGGGGAATTCAGTCACTGAAAATTCTATGGTTACCACATGTGGAAAAGAGGATAGGGGCAGTTTTTGCTTAGGGGACACCAAATTTGTTAATATTATTATTGTTATGTGCCACTGAGTTTAGTAAGACTTATAGAGACCCTATGAACAACAGACCTGAGCCCTGCATGTGCCATCCACACCATCCCTAACACACTTTAGTTTAACTGTTGTTATTAGGTGCTGTCGAATACGACTCACAGCGACCCTATGAACAGCCAACCTGAATCCTGCCACATCTTCTGCCATACTCACCATCTCCAAAACACTCAAGCCCATTGCTGAAGTCACCATGTTAACCCATCTCACTGGGGTCTTCCTCTCCTTCACTGGTATCCCATCTTTCCAAGCATGATGTCCCTCTCCAATGAATAGCCTGGCCTATTACCTGTCCAAAGTATGAAAGATGAAGCTTTGCCATCTTTACCTCCAAGAAGCATTCCAGTTGCACCCTCTCCAAGCCATGTATGTTCTGTTGGCAGTCCATGAATATCCCAATATTCAGTACTCTTCTCCAGAGCCATAATTCAAAGTCATCAATTCTTCTTCTATCATCCTTATTTACACTGTCCAGCTCTCTGATGCATAGCAGATGATTGAGATGATTCTGGCTTAGATTAGGTGCACCTTAGTCTTTAAACTGACGACATTGCTCTTCAGCACTCTGGAGAAGTTCCTGACTTGTGGATTTGTCCAACGCAATATGTCTCCTGACTGCTGGTACCAAGGATGTTGATTGTGGGTCCAAGTAAGATGAATTTGTTTACAGCTTCAATCCTTTGTCCATCGATCATAATGTTGACTGTTGGTCCTGGGGTGAAGACCTTTGTTTACTTGATGTTGAGAGGTAATCCATCCCAAAAGCTGCAGTTCTTGATCTTCTGCAGCAAGTGAGTTTGCTAATAGTGGTGGAATAATTTGGAGAAAAGATAGTAGTAATGGTTGCACAGCATGAAAAATGCAGTAGATGTCACTGAATTATGCATGCAAAAAATGTTGGGCTGGCAAATATTTTATTTTATTTTCACCACTACCACAACAACAGAAAGGAAGGAAGTCCTATGAAGCAAAGTTCTACAGACAAAGTCACCAAAGTCACCAGGAGTCAAAGTTGACTTGGCAGGAACTAGTTATGTCCCTAAACTGTCTATAGAACCTTCTCCATTTAAAGATAATTTCTTCTCTTCCTCATTTTTTCTTAATGTAATGATAGTAGACAAAATGCTTTTGAATACTTTATCTCATTGACTCATTGATGTTACACAAGGCAAAGTCCTACCCCCTGCTAGGTACCAAAGATATACCGGAGGGCAAAACCTAGTTTATTGTCTTGGGGGTAGGGAATGTCATGCAAAAACTTACACTGACGTGTGTAAAGCTGCAATTCGGTAGGTGTCACAAAGCAAAGTGACTGGCACTCAGAATGAAAATGACTTTGAGCTGGTTGGGTTAGAACTGTCAGAGAAAGCTTCCTGTGGGAGTGAGGCTGACACCAAAAGAAAAAGTGGGGGGAGTGACCCAGCAAAGACCATGCCAAGAGAAAGAGCCACTGTGTGCAAAACGCCTGTGGCAGGAAGGAGCGGAATTGAGATATGAAAGTAAATAAGGGCACCTGAAGGGGCGAAGCATGAGCACAGCTCAGATCACATGGAGCCGAGTGGTCAAGACAAAGGTTTGAATCTTTGTTCTGAGAGCAATGGAAAGTCTCAGAAAGACATTCAACAGAGGGCCATGTGATCAGAGTGACATTCTTAACAAGATTGCTCTGTCACAGGGAAAACCAGTTGGAAGGGGAAAGAGCAGAGGTCTCGGTCCATTCTGAGATTTCCACTCTCTATTCTGCGACAGAGAAGTGGGACAAAACAGCATTACGATGGGAAAAGGGTCTGCTGCTGCACAGATAGGGCAAAGGGAGGGATGGGGACGAGAGTCTCACGGAGAGGCTCTGCTTAGATTAAAGGTTTACTCGGCTGGTCCTTAGAAACTGAAAGTTGGTGCCACTCCAATGAACATGTCTACATCCAGGAAAATCTTGTTGCTAACCGACTGACCTTCTTCTTGTTTTATTTCTCTATTTTCCCCTCCCTCACCAGAACGTTCTCTCTGAAAGCACCTAAATCATCTGTTTCTTTCATTTGACTGCCTTCAAAGGACTCTACTTTGAAGCAGAGCCCACCAGAAGTGGAATTACTTTTGAAGTTTGAGTGGTGTGAGGTAGGGTGGGGAAGGCCTCCAATGATGGAAACTCCTCTAGCACCACGAAACTTGGCTGGAGCACCAGCCCTGGCCTCCCACCACAGCAGGGTCATCCATTTTCTTCTTTTTTTAGAACTCTCCTTTTGAAGCCACCCAGGGTTGAGATTTCTCAGTGGTGTTTTGTGTTTTGTTTTGTTTTTTTTCCCCCCAGGAGACTTGGCAAACAGCAACTTGACAGGTTCAATGGTTTCCATTGACAGCCTTGAATGGGTTCTCTGCAGATGGCAAAACTGTGCACACAAACAGCCCATAAAAGCCTTACCTCCCACAGGCGTCTGGGCTCTGCCTTGTCCCAAATGACCCTTCTGCACTGATGCACCATGGGTGGCTTCACAGCATTAAAAGAAAAAATTTCTTTCCAAAGCTGAGGTGTTCCAAGTGGTCTGGGAGTATGCTTTTTCCCTTGTAGTAAGAGATTTACTCATTGGATGTTTGGGAGAGAAATGGGAACAAAACTGTGAGTCAAATTACCATCACAGTTAGTCACTTGCCACTAGACCCCACGTCCTCATAATCCCTGAGCTGCACGGACCCTTCCTGTTGTCACAAGGTCTGAAACCCACCGGCACTATCTGTTCATTAGTTCATGAACTCTATGGGAGGTCATCAAATCTTTCTATGAGAAAGGTCACTCTCTCAGAGTGTTCCTGTTAAGTCCTCTGCCCCCTCCTATCTTGCTCAACAATCCCCCTGACGTTTGTTAGCTTAGTGCCCTCAAGTTGGAACTGACTCAGCTGATCCTTCAGTCGGTTTCCGAGGCTGTAAATCACTCAGGTGGAGACTGCCCCTTATTCTGGTCTACAATCCACAAGGACTTAGGAAGCGATCACATATTCTTAAGAAATTCTCCAAACCCATTTTCGGTCCATTTCCCTTCAACCTTACACCCTTTCCAATGAGACCATGGGAAGAGCAATTGAAATATTCGGTTTCATATTCACTCTGTACTGCTTGTACCATAACATCGTGCATCTGTCCCAGAGATAGCCTATGTCACTGTGACACTCGGGGTTAGAGAAATAATGTTTATTTAACCCACCTCCCTCAGCTCTCTTTCATAAATGAAAAGGATATTGTTAGAAGAGACACTGATACAGAAAGTATGTGCAACTTGCTCAATGTCACAAAGGAAGTGAGCAATTAAAAAGTGTGTCACCACCCGATAATCTCTATTAAGATGTTCATTTTGGCAGGAGTCAGGCCAACATTTAACTGTGCCAAGAAACCTGAACCTCAAGCAAGAGAACATTCCTTTTCATGTAACTCCTCTTCTCTGTTGTGTTGGGTTAGCTTTTTGTTCTCTCTCTCCTTATACCAGTGTTCTTATGCTTCCTCTCAGGTCCCTTTGAGATGAAAACTATGGGGGAAAAGCGTTTACCTTAAAGGAACCAAAACTCTAATACTTACATGAGAACATGGTAAATCTTCATTTGTTTCTATCTGTTTAAAGTGATGTTACTAAAATAGAAAATGCAACCTCTCTGGAAATGCTGTAAAACTGCTTTCTTTGAGATGGCAAAGTGCCAACACTGAGGGTGGGACCACATATGAGTAGACTGTATCTGTTCCACTGCATTTTCTTAATTCTCAAAGTTTTAATATTAAACCGCCATTGATGCTGAACATAAAGCCTAGCACCAAGGAACTTGTGTCAAGGATATGACAGCAATATTATTTCCCCCTTTCTTACTAACAAACAAAATGAAACTACACTCAAAACATTATTCCCAACCTGGTGTTGTGGAGTCAGTTCTGACCTGCAGCAATGTCATGCGTGTCAGAGTCCACCTGTGCCCTCAGTGGCTGGCTTTTCCAAAGTAGATGGCCACACCTTTCTTCCAAAGTGACTCTGTGTGGCCTTGAACTTCTAGTCAAGTAGCAGCCAGGCAAGCCCATTATCTGTGCCACCCACAGACTCCTAAAAAGAACACTAAAACTCACTCAACTCATAGTTGACCCTCCATCGCGTTCATGAGGCCGTCAATTACATGAGAGGAGATCGCTCATCTTTGCCCCTCAAAACCTCTCAAAAGGCACTGCCTTTCAATTAGCAGTGGAGCTCCCTATGGACTGACTATGCTGCCACAAAGTGATGCTTTAGTGGATAAGGAGTTGCGCTTCCAGCTCTGAGGCACGTGGTTCGAATCTATCAGCTGCTCCAAGGCAGAAAGGGGGGCAAGTTCTCCCTGTGTGATTTATAGCCTCTGAAAACCCGCTGGAGGGTCAGCTACGAGTTCCTTCCAACTCCACAGCAATGAGTTTGAGTTTTGTGAGTAGCTTGATAAAATATGTGTGCTTTACTGTGAGGAGTTTTAAGTAGAAATACCAAGCATAGAAGAAGAAAATGTGTGGGAAGGGCAGGGTTGCAATCTTAGAGAGGTGGGCCAGGAACACATGACCAGAAACATCTGAGTAATGGTCTGGGACGGGGGAGGCGGGGAGCACTACCAGCAGAAAGCACCCCATGATGGAAGAAGAATCCTTAGTCGCCTTCTAATCCAGACAGGCAAACTGGCTGGAGACAAGAAGTGGCCTCTCATAAACGGAACCAAGCAATAGATCAGAAGGGAATCATGTTCAACGCTGCCACATCATTGAGGGAAGGAAGACATAAAGGTGAGTGTCTACTAAAAGCTCACTGTGGTCAGGTACGGTTCTAAGTGCTATCTTTGCATTAACTCATTTACTCTCCCCAGTGACCCTAGATGGGGTAAGGATTTAACTTACTGTTCAAACTGAGATACTTCAGAGTAAAATGGAGCCCAACAGATTAATGCCAAGAAAACAAGCCCAAATCAGAACTGCTCCCAGCTCCAGGCAAACCTTTGCTGGGCAGTTGAATCGTGTGATTATTATGACTGCTTTTTCAGAAAGGAAATGAAGCACAGAGAGGCTAGACAGCTGGCCCAAGGTTACAGAATGGGGATTCGAACCTGAGTAGCCCAGGGTCAGCGTTCACATTCTTGATGCCTACATAACATTCTGTATATGTCATATCCGAGGAAGCATCTGGTGACAAAAATCTGAGTTGTATTTATTTATCACTGAAGGAGTAGGAGATAAGGCTGGAAAACCCACTAGCTTTTAAAGTTAAATGTCACAACCTGACAAGGTTAGTGGACATATGAAAAATGTGATATTTTCTTTGAAAAGTGTCAGACAGTAGATTTTCCATAAAAGCTGGAATAATAAATGTTAGGATTTTCAGCCCATATGGTTACAACTATTGAATTGCACTACTGTTAGCTGTCACTGAGTCGAGTACAACTCATAGCGACCCTGTGAATGACTACAGATCTGAGCCCTGTCCTATCCTGTGCCATCCTCACAATCTCTGACTTACAATTCATCTCTGAATTGCACTAGTGAAGTGCAAAAGCAGTCACAATTTATAAACAAATGAATGTGGCTATTTCAGAAAAACTTATAAAAAAGGTGAAGGGCCAGATTTGGCCCATGGTCCACAGTTTACCAACCTTGGGCCCCAAGTGACGCTATTTTAAACAGTAACCCATCAGCACTCTGTGTCTGTCTCTTCCTTGATTCATTTTCCTCTATGTTGCTCTTGTTGTTAGGTGCCATCGGGTACAACTCATGACAATGCTATGAATCTGAATCCTGTACTGTCCTGTGTCATTCTCATCATCTTTGACATATGTGAGTCCATTAACATATTCACTGGCTCCATCCATCTTGTCTAGGGTCTACAGGCAGCACTAATCAGCACTAATCATACTGCATATTGACAATTTTCCATATGCTTCCCCTAAAAAAAATGCTTTACTGACGACATAAGCGTTATCTGTTTGGTTCACTCAATGAATCCCCAGCACCCAGAAGAGTATGTGTCATAGTCAGTACTACCTTCTTAACTACTTTTTGAAACACTGCAGAAGTGAATAAATGGAGAGCTGTTGTGGAGGTTGACCTCCTATTGGGAAAGGGAGGCACATTCATATCAAATAAAGGAGGGAAGAGAGAAAGACAATCTCTGACTACCTACGGAAGAAAAGCTATTGCAAATGAACTCAAACTCAACTCTGAAATTCCTTGTAGGCATGTTGGGAGTGGAAAGGATTATTTCCAAAACCAATTTTGTGGGTTGTGAGCATTTGGAAGAACTAAAGTCTTATGAAACAATTTCCAAAATAGCTAGTTAAATCAAGGACTTAAACTAAATGAATTATTGGTTTGGTTTAGGTTCAGTTAAAGGAGTAGCTTGAGACTTACTTGTTCAAGATCAAGTCAGTATGTCAGTGTGTGTGTGTGTGTGCGCGCGCGTGTGTGTGTGTCCATGCCCCCGGAAAACATGGGTTCAGTCATTCATTAAAAGTGGTTTGAGCACCATAAGGAATTGATTTAGAAAGTTTTGAAGGGTGTGTAAGTGTGTGTGCGTGTGTGTACATATACAGGTTAGTTCAGGGCTTGGCGAACTGTATAATACTATAAATTCAAAGCAACTTCACTCAGGATCTTTATGGAATTTAATAAGGTAATTCCAAAATGTATATGTAAAAGCAAATAGCAGTTTGACAAAAAAGAAAAGAGAACTTGACCTACCAGGTACCACACCTTATTAGAAAGCTACAACAATCAAGGTAGTGTAGTATTTGCACAGTTGGACAAACAGACCGTGAAGCCAAATTTGAGTGAACCTAGAAGAGGAAATTCACAAATCTAAGGCACCTAGCACTGGTCTGTCAATTTGCTGTACAGAGGTAACTCGTGGTTGCTGTGATGCTAAACACTGTGTGTGACACTAATGTGTCAAATGCAATAATGGTTACCCATGGTGGACAGTTTGGAGGAGCTCCCAGATTAAAACAGACTTAGAAGCACGAGTACATCCACTTCCAAAATAGCTTGCCTCTGGAAACTCTATGACCTTGTAGAAACAATGAAAGTTATATAACAGTGTCCAGGTCTTTCATTCATAGGGTCGCTATGAATCATCTACAACTGGATGACATTTAACATCAACAACATGGACATCTGATATATGGAAGAGGCTGCTGGGGCAGATCAAGAGGGTAAGGATTAAACCTCCAGTAAGTGGTCCTGGAAGACCTGGCTATCTACTTGGAAAAAACAATCCACACATAGCTACTGGAACAGCACATCAACAGAGAACTACCAGAGATATAAGCTGTGTTTAGAAGAGGCCGTGGCACTAGGGACTTGGCAGAAAGCAAAGAGTACCAGAGGAATGTCTATCTGTGTTTCATTGACTATGCAAAGACATTTGACGGTGTGGATCACAACAAATTGTGGCTAACCTTGAGAAGAATGAGGATCCCAGAACACTTAATTGTCCTCATGAGAAACTTTTACTACGAAGCTGTCCTCTGAAAGGAAAGCACTACATGGTTCAAAATCAAGAAAGGAGTGTGTCAGGGATGTATTCTGTCTCCATACCTTTTCAATCTATATGTAGAACAGTTCATTAGGGAGGCTGGACTTTATGAGGAGGAATGTGGCATCAGGATTGGAGGGAGACTCATCAACAATCTACATTATGCAGATGCCACAACTTTGCTTGCTGAAAATGAGAAGGGCCTGAAGCATTTGCTGCAGAAGATCAAACAGGGATCCCTTAAATAGAGATTGAAGCTCAACATCAAGAAAACAAAAATTCTCACCACTGGACCTGTCAGCACCATGATAGATGGAGAAGAGATTGAGATTGTTCATAATTTCCGCTTGCTCAGCTCCACAGTAAACACTCTTGGCATCAGCAATCAGAAAATGAAAAGACTAATTGCATTAGGCAAAGCTGCTGTCAGGGACCTCTCTAGAGCGAAGAGCAAGGATGCCAGTCTAAAGACTAAGGTGTGCCTGATCCAGGCCATGGTCTTCACAATTACTTGCTATGCATCAGAAAGCTGGACAATGACTAAGAATGACAGAAGAAGAATTGATGCCTTTGAGTTGTGGTGCTGGAGTAGAGTCTTAAAAATACCATGGGCCACCAAGAAGACGAGTAGGTCTGTTTTGGAGGTGAAACCAAGCTGCTCCTTGGACGCAAGGATTTTGAGACTCCATCTCGCATACTTTGGCCATATAGCCAGTAGGGACCAGTCTCTGAAGAAGGATATCATGTTTGGAAGGGTGGAGGTACAGTGCAGGAGAGGAAGACCCCAGAGGAGATGGATTGGCACAATAAATGGGGTAATAAGGGGAGATGTGTCAGAGACAATGAGATGGGCTCAGGATAGAGCAGGGTTCACAGCTATTGTGCATAGGGTCCTGATGAGTCATACTAAACTCAACGACACATAACAACAACAATAACCTTCTGTGGACTTTCCAAGGTTATAAATCTTTAAGGAAGGAGACTGCCTATGTTTCTTCAGAGTATAGGTGGATTCTAATTGCCAACCTTTTGGAATCCTAACTCCCTAATGCAATCACTTTTTATAATGTCATCAACTTCCATAATGCCTGCTAATACAATGTGATCAGTCAGTTGAAGTGGATCCCAAGCCTAATCACACTTCAGAGTTGTAAGAGCAAAACCGATACAAAGATACACACTCTGGGGAAGATGGAAGCCATGTGAGGATCATCTGCAAGCCAAGGAGCTAAGCCATTGTGGCTTCTTAAAACTACTCCCACTGCCATTTGGTAGCAACCATCTATTGGGTTTTCAAAAAAAGTACAGGGAGGAGAATGTCCTTCTTTCTTCCAAGGAGTACTGATGGATTTGAACTGCCAACCTTTCAGTTAGTATTCATGTGAACAAATGAGCAATAAATAAAGAAGACTGGCAAAGAACTGATGCCTTGGCATTCTGGTGTTGGTGAAGAGTACTGACTATACCATGGACTGCCAAAAGCACCAATTTGGAAGGAGGGTTGGTGAGACTTTTCCTCACATACTTTACATGTGTTTCAGGAAGGGGAAGGGTGTGTAACATTGAATAAATGAATGAAAAACTATCTTTTCTGTAAACTTTCATTAAAAATCACAATTTCAATAAAAATTTTTATTTAAAAAAAGTGAACCGGATCCAAGATGGCGGCGGGGGCAGAGACAACGTGGTGAGCTGCAGGAGCAGCGGACCACTTGGAAAAGGGCCATTATGACCCTCTACAGACTTCGGTTTATTAATAATTGAACAGTTAAACAGTTGATGACTGGTTTTCAGTGAGGACAAGGCTCAACAACAGGAATTCTAGGATTTCCAAGGAAAAACGGGTGAGTGCCGCAGCTCCCAGCCCCCTCCTGCAGAGACCGCACTGAGCCTCACCCCAGCCGCAGCTCCATGAAGCTCCCACAGGCGGAACCTATGGAATCCCTCGCCCAGGATGGAGGGTGGGCACCGGGCCTCCCCAGGACTGGTGCAGTGGAGCCGCCACACTGCAGCAACGTGGACTTGTTCCGAGGAAAATTCTTGGATCCAAGATGGCAGCAGCAGGGGAAGTGGGCAGGCACTGGCCTCAAGTGTGCGATGAAGCGAGACCGCCAGCCGCCCGTGTGGGAGATGATGTGTGGGAGATGGCTTGCGCTCGCTGGCCACCCACATGGAAGATAGCACTCGCCCAGTGGCCGCCTGCGTGGGAGATGGTACACACCCACCGGCTTCCTGCACACGGGATGGCGCGTGCCTGCCAGCCACCTGTGTGGGAGATGACACTCGGGAGACGGCTCGCGCCCGCCAGCCACCTGTGCGGAAGATGGCACGCACCCGGGAGCTGCCCGCACGGAGGGATGGTGCATGCCCACCAGCTGCCTGTGTGCGAGATGGCACGAGCCCACTGGTTGCCTGCAATGGGGAATGGCACACGCCCACCAGTCACCCGTGTGGGAGATGGCACACACCTGCTGGCTGCCTGTGCATGAGATGGCGTGTGCACGCCGAGAGATGAAGTGTGCCGGCCGGCCGAACACAATTACAGCACGCACCCACCCCCACCAGCGGCCTGGGCATGAGATGACACCCGCCTGCCGAGAGATGACACACGTCCGCAGGTCACTCACGCACGAGATGACGCACGCCCGCCAGTCGTCCGTATGGGAGATGATACTTGGGAGATGGCTCGTGCCCACCAGCCACCCGCACAGAAGATGGCACGCGCCTGGCGGCCGCCCACACAAACAAATATCACAAGCCCTCCAGTCGCCTGTGTGAGGGATGGCGCGCGCGCCTGCTGGCCCACTGGCTGCCTGCGCACAAGATGACGTGAGCACTCCTAGAGATGACGCACACCCGCCGAGAGATGATGCGAGCCCTCTGGTCGCCCACGCGCAAGATGACGTGTGCCCGCCAGCTGCCTGCGCTGGGGGATGACGTGCACCTACCCCCAACGGCTGCCCACACACAAGATGATGCGCGCCCGCCGAGAGGGGATGCACGCTCGCGGGTCGCCCGCGCACAAGATGATATGTGTCTGCGGCTGCCCGCCTGAGAGATGACATGCGGGAGATGGCGAGTGCGTGCCAGTCACCTGCGCTGGGGGATGGTGCGTGCCCACCAGCCGCCCGCATGGAAGATACGACGCGTGCCCCGCCGCCCGTGGGGGGGGGCAGGACGTGTGCCCCACCACCTGCAGGTTTGGGGGGTTCCTTGGAAAACCAGAGAAGATGATCACCTATACAATGGATTGTTGAAAGTCACTGTGAGTTGTCTACTTGATGACACTTACAGTGGCAGCATGTCCAAGAGGACCAACATCCTAAATGCACCACATATTTTGATCTGTTGACTGCTTCTGCCAAAAGATGTTTAGACCTGGGGGGAGCCTGTTCACAATTTTCAGGTTTCCTTTGCCATTTATAAAGGGGGAGAGAAGTGACACCTACTTCAAATTATAGTATGACCATTTATGGGGGGGTAAAAGTGGTGGTGCTGGAATTGGAGACGCTGTCCCTGGCCACACACTCCTCGGTCAGGTGAGGGGACCAGATTAGTGTGGGGGAAATTAGAGGGGGTGTACCAGCCAGACCATGGGGGGTGTTGCCCTGCTCGGGGCGGGCTGCCCTCGGCCCTCGGCTCGGGGCGAGCCGTCACGGCCCTCTGCCTGGGGCGGGCTGCCCTCGGCCCTCGGCTTGGGGCAACCCGTCATGGCCCTCAGGGTCAGCTCCTCAGTCCCCAGATTGTGCCATCTGACCCCTGGGTAGGAAAAAAAATGCCTAGGGTATCCAGAGAATTTCATCTAGGCTACTTTCTGCCACCCTCGCCCCCAGTAAACCTGAAAGCAACAGCCCCAAAACCCCTCTACTTGTAACTCACAAGTTTGTTCTCTCTAGGTTTGCTCCCTTTCCTACAGGTAACCTTAACACTGAGTTTTACTTCAGACCTGACCTGAACCCAGTGCCAGTGACAAAAAGGAAATACAACTGCCAGCTAAAGAAGAAAAGGAGGATGGAGCCTCTGGGTTCAACCTGCCATCCCCACTGGACCCACCTGGGAAAACACTTTGCAGTCCAGAGGGGAGCAAATGACAGGAAAATATCTTTTAACAGAACAAGAAGGCAAGCAGCCTTAACCCAAGATCACCAGTAAGGTGATAAAATGTCCTCCCTTTCCCCCTTCACATCAACGCCCCTGTTCAGCATGAAGAAGCCAGAGAGTCGGCATCCAGTTCCCAAATCAGTAAGACAGTTGATTTAACTACCATTGGAAAATGCTTGTCATTTTCCTGTAGCATCTGGTCCCCACTGGATCACTTTCATTTTCTTCACCTGCTCCCCTCACCAATCAATTTCTGCAGCTCTGCAACTGCATCCCTGCCCATCCTCACCCTTCTGCACCCAACCCTCACCTCCTTGTACCTCCAATTTGTTTTTTCACAATAAAAATTACAAAAAAGGTGAACCACGGAGAAGGAAGGAAAGGTGGGGGAATGTGCAACAGTGAATGAATGAAAATCCAACTTTTCTTTATAAACTTTCTTTCAAATCACAATTAATATTAAAAACTGTGTCAAAAAGAAACAGGAATGTAGGTATTCAGTATCTAAGATACTGAAACTCTTCTTACCAAAATTACTGGATCAAAACTCAAAAATATTTTCCTTTGTATTTGCTAGTCATTCTAAGAATCTAAACTGAAATTTTAAAAAAAGGAAAGGAAGGGGAAGAGCCAGTCCCTGGAAAAGAATATCATTGTCAGAAAAGTAGAGAGTCAGTTAAGGAAAAGATATCACCAAAATGGACTGACACAGTGACTGCAGAAACGGGCTTGAACACAGAGGCAGCTGAGGCAGGATCAGGCAAGGTTTGCATCTGTTGTACACAGGTCGCTATGAGTTTCATTAAACTCGATGGCACCTCACAATGACAACAAGAGGAAGGGCCTCATACAGCTGAGACCCTGCTGTGAAGGTATAGCCTCCAGAGCTGTATGAAAAATACATTTCTCAAAACAACTATGAGATATCATCTCACCCCAGTCAGAATAGCAAAATTTAACAGAACAGCAAGCAACAAATGCTGGCGAGGTTGTGGAGAAACTGGAACCCTGATTCACTGCTGGTGGGAGTGTAAAATGGTGCAACCCCTGTGGAAAGCAGTATGGCGCTTTCTCAAAAAGTTGCAAATAGAGATACCATTTGACCCAGCAATTCCACTACTGGGAATATACCCTAGAGAGACCAGAACTGACACCCAAACAGATATATGCACACCCATGTTTATCGCGGCTTTGTTCACAATAGCAAGGAGTTGGAAACAACCTAAATGCCCATCAACAAATGAATGGCTAGAGAAGCTGTGGTATATTCAGACAATGGACTACTACTCTGCATTGAAAGACAAGGAACTCATGCAATATTATTCAAAATGGGTGACCCTGGAGGACATTATGCTGAGTGAACTATCTCAGTCACACAGGGACAAATACTGCATAATGCCACTGCTGTAAAACAGGACTGACACTGGGGTTGGGGGGAGATTCAGATAGATGGGATAAGTAATGTATGCTGCATTGAAACAGATAAGGGAGAAAACTGTTTAAAAGGGATATATGATTAGGTATTATTGTCATGACAGGAGTCCAGAATGAAGGCTGCATAGTGGAGTGGACCTGGGGGGAGGGACTGTAAAGCAATAAAAGAATTTTTCTTTAAAAAAAAAAAAAGAAAAATACATTTCTTTAAAGTCACCCACTTGTGGTATTTCTGTTGCAGCAGTGCTACCTAACTAAGACTGAGTAAAAGAAAAGTCTTAAGACTATTGCTTTGGAGAACAATCTGGCAACATGTAGTATAGCTGAAGATGCATATAGCGTACAACCCAACAGTCCTAGAGAAACATTCACAGACTAGTACTAAGCGACATGTTCATGCCAGCTATGTTTTTATAATAACGAAAACTGGAACTTAAATGACCACAGTAGGATACTATGTTTTTGTTGCTGCATGTCTTCAAATTAACCCTGATTCACTGTGACCCCTAAGTACAACCAAACACTCCTGCTCTTGTTTTATGTACTCTGGCGAATAAAGAGCTCATGCTCAGAAAGCACAAGATAAATGAGAAGTTGTACCTCACCCTCTCCCCTTTGCCTAGTCACTAAGGCGCTCTCTTTGAAAAGTCGTTGTTTATTGTTGTTATGTGCCGTCGAGCCGCTTGCAACTCATAGCTACCCTATATACAAGAGCCCTAAACCCTGCTCTTTCCTGTGCCAACCTCGCCGTCTCTGATACACCAACTCCCACTACCCCAATCACAGAACTGATCCATCTCATCGAGGGTCTTCCTCTCCTGCCCTGTCCCTCCACTCTCCCAAACATGATGTCCCTCTCTAAGGACCAGTCCCTCCTTGCAGCATGCCCAAATTATGTCAGATGAAGCTTCAGAATCCTTGACTCCAAGGATCAGCCCGGCTTCACCCTCTCCAGGACAAACCTGTTTGTTCTCCTAGCAGTCCATGGTATATTCAACACTCTTCTCCAGCACCACAGCTCAAAGGCATCAATTCTCCAATCATCCTTAGTCACTCACTGTCCAACTCTCCGATGCATAGCACGTAATTGCAAAGACTATAGCCCAGATCAGGCACACCTTAGTCTCCAGCGTGACATCGTTGCTCTTCAGTACTCTTGAGAGGTCCCTGACAGCTGACTTTCCCAATGCAATTTGTCTCTTGATTTCCTGGTGCCAAGAGTGTTGATTGTGGAGCCAAGTAAACGAAAACTGTTAAGTATCTCAATCTCTTCACCATCCATCCTGATGCTGCCAATTGGCCCAATGGTGAGAATCTTTGTTTTCTTGATGTTGAGCTTCAATCCGTATTGAAGGCTGCAGTCTTTGACCTTCTCCAGAAGTGAGTCCAATTCCCAGCTCTCCAATTCCCAGTTCTACAGGAGACCTGGATATTGGACTCACTCCTGGAAAATGGGTTTCGTTTTTTGGTTGTGGTTTTTTAGGTTTTATTTTGCAGTAACCAATAAAGACGTAATCTGTAGGTTTTGGACAACATTTAACAAGTGTTAATACCATTTAACAAACTTTAATACCATTCCTATTCTCTAGGGAGATCTGGAGGCCTAGTGCAAAAGGAGCTGCACTACCAATCCGAAGACAGTGGGAGCCAGACGGGCAATCTCTTTCGAACCTTGTGGCCCGACAGCTAAGATCTGGTTCTGACTGGTGGCAATGAGCTTGTGCTTTATGGGGGGAAGAGACTGGCTATTCTAAGCATTGGTCCAATGACCAATCAACACTGTGAATTCCCATCATGGCTCAAAAAGTACCATCACCTCTCTGCTAAGCACAGGTATCAGGGTCTGTGTCTATTTACATTTTAACAAAGGGAGGGGTGGGATGGGGCTGTATGTTCTCAGCAGGGGTCAAATGGGAAAGAACAGGTTTGAGTCCTGAGGGGGAAACAGGGCACGCTTCCATTCTCTGGCTCCTCATAAGTCACAGTGAAGCAGTCGGCCGGCTATTTACCCTGGGGATTTTAATGTATCTTTACACTGTATACATGGTGGGGGCAGCACACTGCAGGCCCGCTCCCAGACACGTCTACCCAGTGTGGGTTCTGAACATGAAAGACAGCACAGAAAGAGGGATTCTGGAGATCAAGTCTTGAGGTCATCCCTCTACACACACTGAAGGACCCGGAAGCCTCATTTGGACATAATGCCAGTCACCATTTTGTTGACTCCAACTCAGGACAACCCCAAGGAAGTCCGAGTAGAACTGCTCCTTACTCATACAGCCTCTCATGAGCAGTTTGCTCAAAAGTCGGCTGAAAGGCTTTCCATGGTGCGGCTGGGGATATTCAAACCACCATCTTTCAAGTTAACAGCCCAGTGTGTTAACTATTCATGACACCCAAGGCCTCCAAGTTGGGCCCAGGCAGCCCTAAAACCCCCTGAGACATGCTGAGAGCCTGAAATGGCAGAAGTAGGGGCCCAGTGAAGCCAACAGCTAGGAGTAGCAGAGAGACAAAGCTGAAACTTCCTTGAACCTGAATGTCAGGGGCCTCCCTCCATATGGGAAAGGACCGTGTGTCCCAAGGGGCTGTGCAGTCAAGAAACCCAGTGAGAAGCCTGTGGAAGAGAGCATGGTGTCGGATGGGTCCAGGATGATGTGGTCAAGAGCTCTGGGGTAGAACTCAGAGGATAAACGCCCACTGGGGAAAGGGTGCCTGATGGGGAGCCCAGAAAACCAACCCCGCTGGCATGATCACCCAAGAGTGTAGAAACACTCTCTCTGCTATCTGCCTTACTGCCCATCCATCTAAATGGCTGGTGTCATTCCAACATTTTACTCCACATTCATGAAATCCCCTTCAAGTGACACAAAAATTCCATGAGGGGCTCATAGGATTTTCTAATAAGACTAAAGAGTTCACCACAGACTCAATTCCAAACCTGGCAGCCTCACATGTTACAGAGAACTATGTTCCACAGTTGTCGTGACTACAACTTTAAACCAGACCTTTCTTCCGCTGTGTCACTGGAAACCGAACCTAGTGCGTAGGGGCTTGTGATGCCAAGCCAAAGGCAGGTGGTTCAAATCCACCAGCTTCTCTGCAGGAGAGGAGAAAGATGAGCAAGTTCCACATAAGCCTCTGAAAACTTGCGGGAGGGTCAGCTATGAGTTGGTTCTGACTCAAAGGTACCTAACAACTGCTTCTGAGTCAATTCCAACTCACAGTAGCCTGCAGGACACAATAAAACTGTCTTGTCTAAGATTTTCAGGCTGTAAATCTTTATGGAAACAGACTGCCACATCTTTCTCCCACTGGAGCTGGGAGAACCTGGTGGATCCAGATCACTAACTGATCTTTTGGTTAGCAGCCACATACTGTATGTAACCACTGTACCAACAGTCAGTTGTTGTGTGATAGCCAGGGATTTTGTCTCTTGTATGAAAAGCAAATGTACTTCTTGACTGCGAAGAGCCTGCCTGAGTTCAGGTTCCTTCAAATGGCAATGTTGTAAGTAGCTAATGCAGTGAGAGATAGATCAGCTGCTAACCCAAAAATTGTCAGTTCAAACTCACCATCCGTTGCTTGGGAGACAGAAGTGGCCTCTGTGAAGATTATAAACTCGAGGGAGAAGTTCTTCCTTGAGTCTGAACACAATCCACTTGAGGGCAGTGATTTGTTTAGGGTTTAGTGGGTTTTGTGTTTTGTTTTTTATTTTATTGTGATTTTTTTAACGAAAGTTTACAGCACATTTGGATTTCCATGCATGGGACCCCAGGAATCACAGACAGTGGAATGGAGTGGAGAAGTGAGACAGGGACAAGGTGGCAGCCAGTGCAGGAGACATTCTCCAACTAGTGATTACTGGGGACAGTAGTGCAAATACAAACTGAAAAGAAGAGGTTTGCAGTCTCAGTGCTAAAAACACCAAGGGCTTCCAACTGGTTCCTTCCAGTCAGACAGACCCCTGCTTTCCACTCCAGATAAATGCAATTGCAGTTTAACAAGATGCCCAAGTGATTCTTTTTTTTTTTTAAATAATTTTAATGAACATTTACAGAGAATTTGGATTTTCATTCATACATTGCTGCACTTCTCTACCCGCCCAGCCCTCTCCCCCCGTCCCCCAGTTCGCTCCTCTCTTTCAAAAGTAAAGGAAAGACTCCCTCCCTGGTACACAATCCCCCCGCACCCCTCCCACCGCCCCAAGTACATTCCACTATGCAACCTTCATTGTGGACTCTTGTGATAACCATAATACACTATCATACATCGCTTTTAAATTATTCAGTCCCTCATCTGTCAAGTGATTCTTATGTAGACATAAGCTGCTGTAGAACTTCTAACTCTGCAACTAAAATAAAAAACAAAATCCTGCAAACTTTCAGTGGGTAGGTGTCTAATTGTGAAATACAGGGTTTGGAAGCCTGAAAAGGAAGGCAGAGGCCCTTCCTCTTCCCATAGGATCTCCTCTCTCTTAGAATTCACCTTAGATAACATGCATTGTAAAGTCTTTATCTCTTGGCAAAGTTTGCCTGGCAAGGATGTTTTCTCAAAGACCTGGGAACAATCACTTTTGAAATGTACACTCTACTACCTCCAAGTTTCTTGACAAGAGATTAGCATAATATGTGTCTTTAAGGTCTTCAGCCATAAGACACCGAAGACCAGGAATTCCACCTTGAAAACATGTATGTGGATTCCCTTCTGCCTTTCTGACCTCAGGAGATGTCCAGTGAAGCACCGCAATTCTGGTTTAACAATTATTCGCTCCAAATTTTCTTTCTGTTCTAAATGTGCAGACAGATCTTCCTGGATTGGAGGCCGATGTGAGTTTTAATTGCCTTTCCTCAACCAAACAACTGGAGCTTCATCCTTCTGGAACATTCTGGGAGTGTTGAATATCCATTTCAGAATGAGCCTGTCTGAGACCAAGGGAGCGTATTTAACTTCCTGGGCAACCGCTGCCAGAGCGAGTGTGTAGAGTATTAACGCTCTGGTACTTCCAAGCCAACACACTGGGGGGCAACGACAAGCTGGACAGCTGCAGCAGCTAGCAGCTGGAGTAGCTGAGTGGACAGAGGCAGTGGGAGCCAGGGATCTGGGTGGGGCCCAGCCAACACTGGTGGGGCCCCTGAAATGGACACCACCTAGTCTCTCTGGAATGAATAAGGAAGTATGAAATCTTGAAGCCAAGACAGAAAAGGGTGGTTTCATGCCTGTCCTGCCCCACCCCACGTCTTTTTTCTTGTCAGCACCTGGGGTTTAGAGAGAAAGAAAGTGTGTGTGTGTGTGTGTGTGTGTGTGTGCGCGCGCGCGCGCGCGCACAAGAGTTGTTTGGTTGGCAAGTGTTTTAAGAGTTGAGTGGTTTCTCTTCAGTTGTCTGGAATGTTTGAGGGGGAACCAGGTGGAGAGGGGCGAGTAAAAGAAGTCATTACTGCAGGTGAGAACAAAAGCATTTCAGGGTTTCACTACAACAGGGAACTGGCCTTCAGACCAGTTCTGGTTCACGACCACCCACCCCCGGTAGATCTTTGCATGTCCTCCCCAGATATACTGAATGAGGATCTACCTTCCTTTATCGATGAGTGTTACATATACAGAGAGCTATGGTGGGTGGTGTCGTCCATAGGAAGTCATGTGGCTAGTCCAGAGGAAGTGCCTCTCTGATGATTCGAATCTACCAGCTTCTCCCAGACAGGACAATGAACAATCTCCTTCTGTATGATTTACAACCTCTGAAAAGCAATCAGTCTGAAAAGCAATGAGTCTGTTCTGGCTCAACAGCAATTAGAGATACAAATCAAGCGGTAATCTAATGAAATTGTAGTGTCAGATTTAGGATGTCTAAGGTGGAAATGCAGACTCTTGGTGGCAGGACAAAGAGAACTGAACAAGTTTGAAGCCCTAGAGCACTAGAGTTCACTGGGGTGCCACTTTTCCCCAGAACAAACCCAGAAATGAGCCTGGGTGGGAATGTCTGTCATTCATAAAAGGACACTGGGCCAATGTTTCCCAAAAGCACCTTCTACTCACTTCAAATACAGTGCAGGTCTTGACATCTGCATCTCTCTTGGAACATAGGACTTGAAGCCCATTCTAAACTGCTACATCCAAAGCTGCATTTGAACAAGATTCCCAGGTGCTCTTTTTTGCATATTCAAATTTTTAAAAGTGACAGATACTAATTGTTCTCAAAGCATAAAGAGGACATTCAGTGAATGTGTCTCTTAACCAAAAACGAGTGTTAATGTATTTGGCTCACATATCAGGCCTTATTTACTCTCGCAATTTGGACAAATAACTTCCGATTGGCTGAACGGAAATAAAGTTAATGCAACTGGAAACAAAGGGAGACGGTTGTGTCCATCTGCCCGCCTTGGCGAGTCACAACATAAAGCATACTTTTGTCCCAGCCAGCCGGCACAAGCCAGATGTGGCTGTCGGCTCCCCTAAAGACTACAGCTCAAGAAACCTCAGGGGACTGTTACACTTTGTCCTACAGGATCACCAAGAGTCGGGATCCACTCGATGGAAATGTTTTTATTTGTTTGTTTGTTTTAAAACACAGATGAGTCAAATAAAAATAAGGCTCAAAATACACCCGTGAAATGCTACTTGCCTATTTTCATAGGGACGATGCGAGAAATAACATCACTCTGAAGGGTGCATAGGTGATAAATTCCAGGGAGTGATTGATAACACACGGCTATTGACTCTGGGATGAACTCAGAATATAGTCGACATCTGGCTCACTTACAAAACAGAGATGCTTCTGGGTCAAGCGTCTCAGCTGGCAACATGGAGTTCACTGAGAACTGACAAGAAGCACGTAGGGCATAAACTTGATTACATTGAACAAATAGAAAATACTGATAAATAAAACAGGAGCATCCCTTTAACAGGATCTTCTGAGAAGGGGAGACTAGAAATAAGGGGGCGGGCAGCTGAAGGGGGATGTGGGGTCAATGGAACCTTCTGAAGGGCCTGGTAATGGGACAACACGATGCTCCAGAATAGAGAACGGGATAAATGAAGGAAGAAAGGGAAGGGAAATTTAAAAAGAAGTCCTTAACAATTTAAAAAATGTTTAATCTTGATCTGAGGAAAATTAATTTCTCGTTCAACCATTAACGCCCATTTTGCTCTAAAATGTTAATTTCAACACCCACAGTGTAATCACACTTTTCCCAGTTCTTCCTTATAACTCTCCCAAAGCTCAATAAGAAAAAAGCAAACAACCCCATTACAAAATGGACAGAGGATACGAACAAACGTTTCACTAAAGACAACATTCAGATGGCCAACAAACACATGAAGAAATTTTCAAGTTCATTAGCTATTGTTGTTGTTGTTGTTGTGTGCCTTTGAGTGGGAACCAAATCATAGCTGCCCCTCCCGAGCATTTTCAGAGGCTGTAAAACGGCACAGGAAGAGACTGCCCATCTTTCTCCCAAGAAGCAGCTGGTAGACTCGAACTACAAGCCTTTGGATTGACAGTACAACTCCTTCCTACTAAGCTACCAGAGCTCCCTCACTGGCTCTAGTTGTCCTTCAGTGCCACCAAGTCGACTACAGCTCATAGGGACCCTATGAACAGAGATGAACTTTGCCCTGTCCTGCACCGTCCTCCCAATCTCTGATATGTTAAAACCCATTGTTACAGTTACCGCATCAACCCAACGAGATGAGGGTCTTCCTCTCTTTTTCTGATCCTCTACCTCTCCCAGCATGATGTCCTTTTCCAAGGACTGGCCCCTTCTGACAACATTTCTAAAATATGTGAGACTTACAGAGATTGTCAGAGAGATACAAATAAAAACAACAGTCTATCAGTAATCGAAGTGACTCTCAGCTGGGTCTCATAGGCTGTAAATACCAGAGGAGGAGACTGGCCATCTGTTTCCTCTGATCTGCTAGTGGGTTTGAACTGCCTGAGAGGAGTAACCTATGAATGAATAGGGAAACTCCCTACAGGCCACTCGACACCAAAGCTCCTCCAGTAAGGACAGCAAAGGTCAATAGGAGAGTGAACCACAAATGCTCAGAGAGTAAAGAGAGCTGGAAATCTTACATTGCTGGGTAGAAATGTAAAAGAATGCAAGTAATATGCAAAGCAGCTTAGCCCTTTGACAGTTGGGAACAGAACACCATTCGATCCAACAATCCCACTACAAGGTATATATCCCAGGGAAATAAGAGCTTCTATAGGAACTGATACATTCTTGTCCATGTTTATTGCAGCATTATTCACAACAGGAAAGATACAGGAACAATTCAGGTGTCCACTAACGGACAAATGGATAAGGAAGCTATGGCACACTCACACAAGCGTGTACTATGCAACACTGGAAACTCAGTAAAGAATTCCTAAAACACTGTAGAACATGGATGCTGAATGAAATAAGTCAGTCACAAAAGGACACATACCGTGTAAAACCACTATTATAAAGAGCTAAAGACACAGACTATACAATATCACTGTTATAAAAGCCAAGGAAAAATTTGCACATAGATGGAACAATTCTTGGAAGTCCTTCACAATTTGTGCACTAAAAGAGTCAAGTACAGAAATGAATAAACCAGTGAAAAACAGGACTTCATACAGAGAGGTAACAACTAGAAGACTAAATAAATGGGGCAGAACACGAATCTTTCATAGCCTAACAGACAGTTCCGACTCACAGGGGCCCTCCATCGGGTTTCTGACGTCGTAAATCTTAACAGGAGGCGACTGAACACCTTCCTGCATAGCCACCGGCAGATTCGACCTGCTGGAGTGCAAGGCCTTTTGGTTAGCAACACAACAAAAGCTAAAGACTACACCACCAGAGTTCTTTATACATCAGACAGAATTACCAAAACCTCCCAATTAAATATCTTCTATTTCACAACTATAACCAGAAAACAAAATAGGGGTTTAGACAATGTCTCAAAGCAACAAAAATCACACCGACTTAACAAGCCATGGTTGACAGTGTGGCATTCGTGTTAGGGCATCGTGGTCAAGGCAAAAGGGCAGAGTTCATGCACAGGCCTGCACATATGCCATCAGTTATTATTTTAT
>NW_006399881.1:8043654-8058320 GCF_000299155.1 Elephantulus edwardii | reverse complement strand
ATTTATATTTATATTTTTTGCAAAGGAGCCAAAGGGATGCAATAGAATGTGGATCAGAGGATACAGTCTTTGCAACAAATGATATTTGTATCCCGCAAGAGTTGGATAGCTACTTTTTTTTTCTAAGTGAATCTGGAACCTTCTTTCACATCATGATTAACTTGAAGTCCTAAAATTCGAAGTCAGAAGCGCCTGGAAGCGAACATTGGAGAAAATCAGAAAATCACGGCATCTGAGGGGTCGACGAACATGAAACACATTCACTACACATAACAGAAAAAAAAAGAGAGGGGAGCACTTGCAGTAACTGGCTAATCTTTATCTACCTCTCAATGGCCATCATTTTCTCCTGTTTT
The DNA here is from genome assembly GCF_000299155.1 of Elephantulus edwardii. Classification (NCBI taxonomy): domain Eukaryota; kingdom Metazoa; phylum Chordata; class Mammalia; order Macroscelidea; family Macroscelididae; genus Elephantulus; species Elephantulus edwardii. Next base: position 8,057,964 of record NW_006399881.1, on the reverse strand, counting down.
CTTCCAGACATTTTAGATTTCTATCATTTAGACAAGTTACAAAAGACAATCTATAAAAGAAAACTACAGAGTGAAAATCACCTGTTCTTTAAAAGATAATATAAAAAAATTAAAGGCAAGTGAACACTCAAAATACTTCCAAAATAAAGTATTTGCAATGTATATTTTTGACAGAGAACTCGAATTCATGTATACACACACACACACACACACACACACACACACCCTCTTACAGCTCAAGGGAGTTCTGGTGGCCTAGTGTGTAAAGAGCTGCGCTGCCAACTCAAAGGCATGTGGTTCGAATCCTCCCTTGTGACTTATGGTGTCTGAAAACCTGCTGAAGGATGAGCTATGAGTCAGTTCAGACACCACAGTACATAACAACAATAACGAAGAATTACGTAATAACACAAACCAATTAAAAACAGACACCTCTCAAAAGAACATACAATTGGCCAAAGAGTACGTGATAAGTTAAAACTACCAAGAGAGATGCCTTGACACCCCCACTAGAAGGGCTAATGAATCTATGCTATTAACTGCTGCCCCTCGTAGTTAGGGGGTTCATCTGTGCTTGTCATGGGCTGGGGAGACATGATACACTACAAAGGATGCGCACTGAGTTCTTTGAAACCTTGATGTGGCCGAGGTGACACAGCCACACGCATTCACCAAACTATTCCGAGTTGCACACTAAACGGTGTGCTTGACTGCGTATCAATTATACCTCAATTTTTAAAAGCACAGAATGGACTGTGCATGAAGTATGTGGATTAAATGGAATGTTCCTCGAAATGCTATTTAAATGAGGGAATCTGCCTTCGGCTCTCCATTCCCCTAAAGGGTTAGCCTATCCCTCCTGTCCTCCTAAATCCTTACCTCATACCATGCACCCATCAGAAGTTTTGGGTGGATTTCAGACCATCTGATGGGAGTTTACAGAGAAATGGGTTTTCCATTCACTCCTTTATTCAGATCTGTTCCCTCTGCTCACCTCCATCCCCTACCAGCTTATGAGTGGCATTATTCAGAATGTCTTTTTGTCCATTTGCTTCCAAATTCCCTTCCCCTATTGCAATATCATTGTCCTTATCTATCTACAAACCTGTAAGGATTCTAGAAAGGGGGGAACATTTTCTCTCGAGGTGAGGAAGACCTTTCAGAACCTCTCCTTTCTACCTTCAAAAGATGACATCACAGACACACATTCCTCCCTGTCCCCCGCCTGCCACATTTTTTTTTTAAATCTGAATGGTGCTCTTTTCGGTTTGATTCATGTATTTGAAAGCAAGTTGGCCATCCAAGGCAGCAAGGTGGAAACTGTGTGTAAGTCTCCTCTGGACAGTGAAAGCACCATGTACATATGCAGCATTGTCCCTTTTTCTGTCCAAACTGACAGCCAACCTAGAGCCCCAGGAGAGTTCTCCCTCACACCTGAACAAACGCACCCTGTCTTTTCTGGAAAGCTGCTTCTGCTTCCCAAAATACATTTTTCCTGTCAAATCTGCCACTGAAACCCCACTGCTCACACTTTTTCTCTACCTGCCACACAAGACCTTAGCCAGGATTGAAGGAGGTTTTTTGGCTTGGAACACCCCCCCCCCATTTCAAATCATGTTGTTGTTGTTCTAGAAAAGCACACACACGTGGAATCTGTGTTTTCTTGGCTGAGTTATTCACAGGCAAAACAGCTATGCTGAGTCCTGCACTTACTCAGGGCTTGGCGAGAGCTGAACCTTCTCTATCCCCTGTTAAGTCACCTTGCAGGGATATAAGAAAGATAAAAGCAGAGGGAATTTGATCCAGGCTCTTAGCCAGCTGAGGTCCTGTAACACAATACTCCAGGATGGCTCCAAAATTCAGCTACTTTTGATTTTGCATATTTGCCTCGGAGCTGTAAAAGCAGCCCAACATAGTGCCCAGCACATCTCTAGATCTTTAACTAAGAAATCCTCAACTCATTCTGACATGAATCCCTGAACCCTGTGGTCATATCTGTCTGTCTGTCTCTCTCACACACACCCCTGACAAGGTCTAGTCATACAAAGAACTTGATTAGAGCCTTTATTAATAATAAAGCTTTTAATGCACTATTAATGCCACAAAAGCAGCAAATACCCTAATACAATGTTCAGCTGGAGTTCTACTCATAGGTTTATCTCGTAAAATGGCAGCAGAGAAGTTGAGAAAGACTGGCGAGACGGCAGCACCTAGACCTTCACTCTCCCATCACCTACCCCACTCAAAACTCGACCAAAGAAATGAGTCCTTTTTGCTGCGGACTGGAAGATAGGGCTGGATCGGTAGCATCACTTATGGGGACTCTGTGCAAAATGAAAACGTAGGTACCTTAGTCTAAGTATCATTTTAAAATTCAAGATGAGAGAGTGCTCAGCAGTGAGGCTATCCATCAGATAAAACGTTTGGTGAGGATGCTGGTACAAAAAGGAAGCATTTCGCTATGATATGGGGAGCAAGCTTTTAAACAGGCGCACTTGAGGTAAGGGTGTAAAGTCTGAGGATCTCATCCATCTCTTACTCTCCCACTTTCTCCGAGGTGGGGGTCAAAAAGGATCTCTGACTGGCCCTGCCACAGATGGGTCCAGGGATCAGGAGCGTGGGGCTTCCCAGATGTGCAGACTCCTCTGGTCTCAAACCCAGGTTCACTGGAATTGCCTTCGGAACAAAGTCCCTGGGATTCCTGTGCTCAGTGCAGACTAAGTGTCCCCAAGCACCGCAGTCACAACAAACCTCGCCTTCCTCCTCAATCAGCTTTCCGCCCACCTCTTACTTCAGACTCAAGTCTGAGAGCCTCGAAATCCGAAGCCCCTTGCGAAACGCGTCCACCCCATGCCCTCCGGACCCCTGTTTCGCATCCTGACGCGGGCAGCCCGAGGCCACCTGTCCCGGGCCCCGCCAGGTGGTGCCGCCCCAGGCTGTCCCAGCCCAGGGGCGTCTGCGCTCCGCGGGCACAGCCGCAGTCTCTGTTGGCGGTACACCCCGGGTCCCGGGTCCCAGGAGTCGCGTCCCGTCGATCTCCTGCGGGAGCAAGGCTCCCGCTTTGTGTTGCCCTCGGGACGGGAGAGATTGCGTCCGTCTCCAGGTTTTGGATAGCCGTGCCCCCCCACCTTGGGAACCGCGTCACCCGAGTCCCTTTTCCCAGGAGCGGAGTTTCTCACTGTTGGGGCGCGGGACCCCCGAGCGCTCCCTTTGCCTCTGCCTTTCAGGGCGGCCCGGGCAGGACTCTGAGCCTCAGCGGAGCGGAGGGAGTGTCGCCTCCAGGGTCAGGCGCTGCGCCCGCGCCGCCCGCGCCCGTCGCCAGCTCGCGGAGTGCCGGGAGCACGGTGTGCGGAGGCCGGGGCCGGAGCTGCCTGCGCCGCGCGCTTACCTGAGTCCCGCCGACCGGCTGGCTGCCCGCGTGCCGCGGCCCTCCTTTTCCCTAGTGCCGCGGGCCGCGCGTCCCTCCTCCCTTCTCGCCGCGGGCTGGGCGCCGCCCCCGGACCGCTCGCCCGACCGCTCTCCAGCTGCCCAGCGCGGCGTGGCGTGTTGGGCGCTCGGGGCGGCGAGGCTGCGCGCGAGGTGGGAGCGGGCGGGGCGTGTAGGGAGGGGCGGCAGGCCCGGCGGCGGCGCCTGGGGCGAGGGAGGAGGGGGGCCCGCTCCACTCTGCTGGACTCCTGGGACCAGGCGACCCTCAGATGCCTCCCCTTTAGGGTTGGCCCTAGTCCCACCACTTTCAGCGCGGTGATGGGGTGGGAACTACTGCGAAAATGTCTGTTCCTCAATGCAGAGCTTAGATGTCAGGTCACTTAGGAGGGAGGCTGTTGAGATTTGAGCAAGAGAAAATGTCCTGAGGAAGGTTTCAGTTGCAAGATTTCCTAGTAAAGGACGTGATACATCGGGGACCTAGAAATGGGTCCCCGGCATCTTGCTTGGTGGAGCTGTGTATGACTAGAGTTGTCCCTAGTCCCCCTCCACCCTTTCTGTTCGTCAGTATCTCCTCCCTTTGCACTTTTCATAGACTAAAACCTAGATATGGAAAGAAATGACAAGTCATCTACCCAGCTTGTCAAACCTACCCCATTTTACAGATGGGAAAACTGAGACAGAGAGAGGTCTTGCTCAATTCTATAAGAGCAACCAGTTGCAGGAAAGATCAAGTGCTCTGAATTTTCTTTCTGGATTTTTAACCTTCCTCACTATCTTCTCCAGTCCTTTTCCGTGGAGACAAATAACTCCTGTATTATAGCTTTACTTGAGCTCTGGTGGCCTAGCAGGTAAGGAGCTGTGCTGCCCACCCAGAAGCTGGAGTTTTGAATCCATCAGCTACTCCTTGGGAGAAAGATGGGCAATCTCTTCCTGTGCCATTTACAGCCTCTGAAAACCAACTGGAGGATCAGCTATGAGTCAGTTTCAACTCAACAGCACATAACAATAACTAATGATCTCGGACATTTCTTCGTGTGTGTGTTGGTCATCTGAATGTCTTCTTTTTCTGAAAACCTGTTGCAGACTCAGCTATGAGTCATTTCCAACTTGCTGACCACACAGCTTTGAAAGTACCTTTCTTTTTCCCTTAAAACCTGCGAGAGAACAATCCGTTTTTCTCTAGTGCTCAAATGAAAACAAATGCTGAACTGCAGCCCCAGCTCTAGGACAATGTTCAGAAAGTGTAGAACCACAGGGCATACCCATCCTGAAGGCCTCTAGAGCCATGTAAACTACACGAAGTAAGTCCATCATACTGAACACAACAAAGTGCGCTCCACAGGCTGCTTTGCAGGAGAGGCTGGATTTGTTTTGCAAACACCAAGTTATTAACACTCACAACATTCTGGCTGGATGAATGAATGGAAAGTGTTTTCAGGGCGCCTTTTGACTGCTTGGATTGAGGGGAGTGGAAGTCAGGCACTTCATCCAAGTTATATAACAATTTAGACACAAACTTGTGATAGGAATAAGTAGAGTATTCTAACAAATAGATGCACTACTACTTAACCCCAGCACTCAAAAGACATACAACAAACAGGCTTATTTGAGATGTATAGGTCACTTCCTGCATGTTGAGCTGGCTAAAAGTTCCAGGAGCTACAAAGTTTATGAGCATTCTCTTAGGATATGTCTGTTACTATTATTAATTTTTATTTTATTTTATTATTGTGTGTGTGTGTGTGTGTGTGTGTGTGTACCGTCAAATCGGATCTGGCTGGTACAGGAGGAGATTGTCCCTCCTTCCCCGGCAGAGCATCTGGTGGATTTGAACCGTGTGCCTCTGGGATTGCAGTGCAGCTTCTTGCTACTAGGCCACCAGAGTTCCCCAGGATATGTCTGTTATATGAGTGTTTATTTCACTTCAAAAAATATTAGAGGTCGACTGATTGTCTGCTTTTCCTTTAAAGGAATCTGCCTTTAAAAACACCTTAAAAAGGCATTTTAAGGAGATGTTTCTTAAGGGAAAAAAAGAGAGAGAGAGAGAAAGACAACCCTTAACCCTAAAATTGCAAATACATATTTGGGTGCCTTTCCAGTCCAGCATTCATTCTCCCTGACACACTCTGAAGCCGTGTTACGATGACATCAGGCCCAAGAGGAGGACACTGAGGACTAATGAGGGGCCCCTTGCTGTCTCTAGAGGTAGCCCTTAAGATGTGCACACAGCCACCCTGAGGTCACACACCTCCTACACACAAACTGTTGGGCAACATGAAAGGCTGTGGGTTCTCAGGGCTCACTGTTAAATATTTACTCAAAGTCCTAAGGACTGATGGCTCTGCAATGGTGGGTGGGTGACTTCAGCTCTTACCCCTCGGGTCTTTGAGTAGGACACGGAGTTCAATCACCAGGCATCACATCAGTCAGCACATACAGCTCACTGAAGCGAGAAGGCCAAAGCCTTTGTTTCCTTGGCCCTCTGCCATCACGTGGGCCCCTTCGGGTGGGCGCTGAGCAAAGGGAGATGGCAGAGGAGACCGGCAAGCTGCCCAGTGCTCAGAGCTTGGCTCCCTCCTAAGACCTTCAAATGCAACTCTGGCTCATTGGGCTAAAAAGAAACCACACGGTAGTCTAAAACAGAACCCTTGTTTCCAGAGCAAAGAAGCAGAGTCCCTGTATGGAACTTGAGATTGAGACAGTGAGATGAAGACCTAGAATAATCACAGTAGCAACAATGAACATGGTTACTACATGGTGCCAGAATGCTAAGTGTTTACATACTTTATCTTGACTCTTCCTGTCACGCCATCCTCACCACAGAATTCTTACAGCTGAGGCAAATCAGGCTTCTCCCAAAGTTGACAGTCAGTGAGTGCATGGCAAGGACTGGCATTGAAACAGTGTCACACCAGAGTCCCTGCTCACTTACTTCTTGGGTGTCAAAGGTGGAATCTATGACGGTAAAACCCTCAGAAAAATGAGATGATAATGTGGAAGGTTGGTGACTCTCAGCGTTGCCACCAACTGGTCAGTGAAGTCACTTATACCCTCCAGGTGTCAGTTTCCCCATCTATAAATTACCAAGTAACACAGTCAATCTGCAGTTCAGGAGCATCACCTAAGGGTCTTCTGGGTGGACGCGGTGACCACTATCACCATTTGCTATTGGGTTGACTCTGACTGAATCAAGGCAAGTCCCTGCACTGCAGAAGAGACCTGCTCTGTCTGATTTTCAAGGGAGCTCTGGTGGCTTAGGGGTAGGTAGAGCTGCACTGCCAACTCAAAGGCAAGCAGGAGAAGGATGGACCAGTGTGTGATGTTAGTGATACTGTTCGATGTGTAAGCAAAATCCTGCCGAAGGTTATCCAGAAACGACTGGAACAGTGTATTGACAGAGAACCACCAGAAATACATGCTGGGTTTAAAAGAGGTCGTGGCACTAGGGACATTATTGCCAATGTCTGATGGATCTTGGCAAAAAGCACAGAGAACCAGAGGGGTATCTATCTGTGTCTCATTGACTATGTAAAGGCATTTGACTGTGTGGATCACAACAAATTGTGGTTAAATTTGAACAGAATGGGAACCCCAGAAAATTTTATTGTGCTTATGCGAAACCTATACTTAGACCAGGAAGCAGTCCTGGAACAGAACAGAAGAGGAAACACTGCATGGTTAAAAATTGGGAAGGGAGTGCTTCAGGGATGCATACTGTCTCCATACCTTTCCAATCTACATGCGGAACAGATCATCGAGGAGGCTGGACTTTATGAAGAGGAATGTGGCATTGGAGGGTTGGAGGAAGACTCATCAACCTACGTTATGCAGAGGACACAATCTTGCTTGCAGAAACTGAGGAGGATCTGAGCACTTGCTGCAGAAGGTCAAGGACTGCAGTCTTCAATATGGATTGAAGCCCAACATCAAGAAAACAAAGATTCTCACCACAGGGCCACTTGGCAGCACCATGATAAATGGAGAAGAGATTGAGGTTGTTAACAGTTACAGCTTGCTCAGATCCACAATCAACACTCTTGGCACCAGCAGTCAGGAAATAAAAAGATTAACTGCATTAGGTAAATCTGCTGCCATGGACCTTTCCAGAGTACTGAGAAGCAACAATGTCAGTCTAGAGACTAAGGTGCGCCTGATCCAGGCCATGGTCTTTGCAATTGTCATGCATCAGAAAGCTGGACAATAACCAAGGATGACAGAAGAAGAACTGATGCTTTTGAATTGTGCTGGAGAAAGGTCCTGAACATACCACAGACCACCAAGAAAACAAATAGGTCTGTCTTGAGGAGGATGAAACCAAGTTTCTCTTTGGAGGCTGGGATTTTGAAGCTCCAACTCACATACATTGGGCACATGGCCAGGAGGGACCAATCCTTGGAGAAGGACATCATACTTGGAAGGGTGGAGGGACAGTGCTGGAGAGGAAAGACCCCAGATGAGATGGACTGATACAGTGATTGGGACAATGGGGGTAGGTGTGTCACAGTCAGTGAGACTGGTTCAAACAGGGCAAGCTTCAGAGCTGCTGTACATAAGGTCGCTATGAGTCACAGGCAACTCGACAGCAAATCATAACAACAAGGACAACAACAACCCTGCCCAGAAATCTCTTCCTTTTTAGAGAATCCACATTCCACACATGCATTTTATGACTAGTGTACAGTGCGCAGAGTCTAAGTTATGCTGCAGTAACAAAGAATCCCCGAAAGCTCAGTGACTTGCTCAACAAGGATTTATTTCTTATACTATGTGTTAATCACAGACTAGAAGGGAAATTCTGTAGCTTACTGGAGTCACTCAGGGACTCGGGCTGACTGGCTGAGTAGTCACCTTAGCAAATGTTGCTGGTTGCAGAAAAGAGAGCTGGGAGCCACAAGCTTTTAAATGTTCTAGCCCAGAAGGGATGAGCAACACTTCCGGTCCCAACTCATCAGCCAGAACTGTTCACATAGTCACACCCAGGCTCAGCGGGCCTGGAGAGGGGGGTGTAGCCCTACAAGCAGTGCAGCAAATGGAGAGCTGGAAATATTTGGTGAGCAGTTTTGATGACTCTATCTGTGATGATCTATTGTATCTGTGACTATGTGATGACGTGTTGTGTGCCTGTTTTAAGCTACTCTACAACCAAACCATACAAGTGTCTAGTGGCACTATCCTACCCTCTATTTTTTATGCTATTTTGGTGGCTTTAGGTGAGAAACAAATTACTGCCATTTGGAATTAAATCACCATGCACATTTTCTTCTCCTCCAGAATACCATCACAGTCACAATAGCGTTGAACATATTGCACAGTGGGAGATATAAATCACACGCTCTCGCAGGAGACAAGTAGGCCCTCTCCCGTGAACAGACTGAATGAAGACAGTTGGACATGCCGTCATGCTGTTCAGTGAACGTTACAAATGGCAGTTTAGTGAAAAATGAAACCAGACTTTGGCTTCAACGAAGACGAGCATGGTGTGACCAGCCCTTTCTGAGAGCGTGTTCCAATTTGAAAGAGCTGAGGACAGTCCTGTGCCAATACAAATACCCTGAAAACCCAGAGGGAAGGCAAGGCAACCCTGTCAGGGTTCATGCTGGGATTAACTTGTGGAACTCGCCACCACCCTGCCTGGCATCGAGAAATTCCAGAGCCTTGGAGACATGGATGCAAAGAGGAAGCTGAGCCCACTGGATTCTTCAGTGGTGAGACGGGGCTAACGCTCCAGGCCAGCCTATACCCAGCTCGGTCCTCACAACCGCAAAAGCCTTTTGTGTTTTCAATACCAAAAATTTTTTTAAAAGTAAAAGCAGCTAATAATTTGCATAGGTTGGTCGGGCACTGTCCAAGCAGACTTAAGAGAGAATTAATAAGTCAAATGGACTCACTGAACACACTCCCGCTGGAGTACGTAGGCCCTAGGCAGTCAGTCTGCGCATGTGCAGGGTCTGTATCTAATTCACATTGTGCTACCATGGTCAGCACTATGAATGCCCTTGCCCTGAAGATGAGACAACCAAGGGGCTGGGCCTGGCCCAGGATGCTCAGCAGGAAAGGAATCAGGATCAGCACAGCCCCAGAAGGGCAGGGATTCTCAACTCCATTTGACAGAAAAGGAAGCCAAGGCCCAGGAGGAGTCTTGCCTGCTGGCTGCACAGTTTGAAACCAGATCCTCCTCGGTGTTGATGTAAATAGTTTATGCTTGGTTGCAAACTGAATGCTTATCTGCTTCTGTAAAGACTGTTGTTGTTGTGTACTGTTGAGTCGGAACCAACTCATAGTTGACCCTCTGGTGGATTTTCAGAGGCAGTTAATCTCACAGGAAGAGACTGCTCATCCTTCTCCTGTGGTGAAGCAGCTGGTGGTCTCAAACTGTGTGCCTTTGGGTTTGCAGCACAGTTTCTTGGCACTAGGCCACCAGAGCTCCCATCTAATCTGTGAAGATTATACTAAGACAATCTCATGGAGTAATTTTATTGTGACTTGGAATCCACTCGAAGTCAATGGATTTGGTTCTTGGTTATGGGTTCTTTTGGTTCGCATGCCTCTGAAACCACAATTTGATGATTAACAAATTCAAACCTCGAGTTGCTATAATCAAGGATGCTTTCGGCAGAATGTTAAATGATCTAGGAAGTATTAAAAGAATATAGAAAGAATATAGTGAATCACTGTATCGAAAGGAATGGGAAGACACAGAAGAATTTAATGAAACAACATACGAGCAAGAGCCTATGGTGATGAAAGAAGTAGTTCAGGCTGCTTTGAAGGAAATGGCAAAAAATATGGCTCCAGGAATAGATGGTATACCAACTGACATATTTCAGCTAACAGATGCTGCCCTGGACATGCTCACCAATTTGTGCCAAGAAATCTGGAGAACAACCACTTGGCCAACTAACTGGAAGAGGTCTATATTTGTTCCCATCCCAAAGAAAGGTGACCCAAGAGAGTGTGGAAACTATAGAACAATCTCATTGATTTCACATGCAAGCAAGATTCTACTGAAGATTATCTAAAAATGACTGGAACAGCACATCAGCAGAGAACTACCAGAAGTCCAGGCTGGGTTTAGAAGGGGTCGTGGTACTAGGAATATTGTAGCTGATGTTAGATGGATCTTAGCTGAAAGCAGGGAATACCAGAAGAATGTCTATCTGTGTTTCATTGACTATGCAAAGGCATTTTTGACTGTGTGGACCATAAAAAACTGTGGTTGACTGAGAAGAATGGGAATCCCAGAACACTTGATCGTTGTAATGCGAAACCTATACTTGGACCAGGAGGCAGTCGTCAGAACAGAGCAAGGGAACAGTGCATGGTTCAAAATTGGGAAGGGCGTACGCCAGGGATACATCCTATCTCCATACCTTTTCAACCTATATGCAGAACAGATTATCCGGGAGGCTGGGCTCTATGAGGAGAACTGTGGGGTCAAGATTGGTAGATGATTTATCAACAATCTGCATTATGCAGATGACACAACCCTGCTCGCTGAAACTGAGGAGGACCTCATGCACTTGCTGCAGAGGGTCAAGGACTGCAGCCTCCAATATGGACTGAGGCTCAATGTCAAGAAGACAAAGATTCTCACCACTGGACCAAATGGCATCATCAAGATGGATGGTGAAGAGATTGAGACTGTTCACAGCTTTAGTTAGCTTGGCTCCACAGTCAACACTCTTGGCACCAGTAGTCAGGAAATTAAAAGGCGCATTGCCATGGGAAAGTATGCTGTTAGGGACCTCTCCAGAGTACTGAAGAGCAATGGTGTCTCTCTGGAGACTAAGGTGCGTTTGATACAGGCCATGGTCTTCAGAATCACTTGTTATGCATCAGAGAGTTGGACAATGACCAAGGAGGACAGAAGGAGAGTTGATGCCTTTGAGCTGTGGTGCTGGAGAAGAGTATTGAGAGTACTATGGACTGCTAGGAAAACAAACAGATTCGTCCTGGAAAGGGTTAAACTGGGTGGCTCCTTGGAGGCAAGGATTCTGAGGCTCCATCTAACATACTTTGGACATGTTGTGAGGAGAGACCGGTCCTTGGAGAGGGACATCATGCTTGGGAGGGTGGAGGGACAACGCAGGAGGGGAAGGCCCTCTATGAGGTGGATTGATTCAGTGACTGGGATAATTGGGATGGGAGTGTCAGAGATAGTGCGATTGGCACAGGACAGAGCAGAGTTTAGGGTTGTTGTATGTAGAGTCGCTATGAGTTGCAAGCGACTCGACGGCACATAACAATAACAACAACAACCACCATTGAGTTAGAACCGATCCATAGCTGACCCTCCAGTGGGTTTTCAGAGGTGGTTAAATTTAACATCCAACAATGGGCCATTTCTGTGACAGTAACCATACTGTGGCATTATAATGGTACTTTTTTTTTACATTAATTCACTGGAATTCTTCTGTAGGGGAGAACTGTATCAGCTTTCCCATTTCTTTCTTTATTCAGTTATTTATTTGTATCAGTAAAAACTCAAGGAGGAACATCTTAGTCTTTGCCTTATTATACAATTTTATCACTATTTGTTATTGTTTGAATTGTCCCCGTTTTGCCATCATCCAACAGGTTGAGCCCTATGTCTTTTCCGCATACTCTCATCCTATTTTGGAACACTTCTGTCCTTTCTGTCACCACAAAATGCTCTGGGATCATTGTACATTAATCCCCAGTGTCTGAAATAACTTCCTCTTTCTCCCGTACTTTATATGTATATTTAGCCAAGTTACCAACTGGGGACCCACTGCATAAAACAGTTAATGCTTCATTTTATTTGTCCTAAATTGCTTTTTCAGGTTGTAATAGTTACCCCACCTGACTGCAGGGTTTTAAAACTTGGTGAGGGTGAAAAAAACAAACCACCCTAACTATGCTCTGTTAACCTAACTATGCCCTTCTTCATACTATAATAATATTTGCAGTACGCTCAGCAGCCCCATATTTCCTTGGGTCTCACCTGCAATGAGACATTTTTGGCTATCAGTATCCAACACCACAAATCCCAACTGGATTAAGTCATAAGGAAATGTATTACATCAGGGAACAGGAAAACCAGGGGCACATTGTAAGGATTCTGGCTCCTTTTTTGCTGTAATCCCATCAGCTCAGCCCTAAGCCTGGCCTCCTTCACGGTCACATGTTGGCTCTGAGAAGCAAGGAAGGTAACATGCTAAGTGGTGGTGTTGTAAACGTGTGTGTGTGTGTGTGTGTGTGTGTGTGTGTGTGTGTGTGTATAGAATAGGTAGCCAAAGGGAAATGAAGAAAAACAAAAGCCCTATAACTATGGCTTAATTAGCCTTCCCTTTAGGATGACTAAGGAGCCTTGGTGGCACAGTGCATTAAGTGCTAACTCAAAGTCCAGTGGTTGAAACCCACCAGCTGCTCTGAGGGAGAAAGATCAACACTGTTCAGCAGACTAGAGGGTCATCAGGACCCAGAATGACTTGATGGCAGGAGGTCTGTTTTAGTCTGACTGGGCTAATGGCAGTCACATGACTACCTCGCATCCAATTACCACGCTTGGATTCAGGAACCAATCACTGCCAAGGGGAATATGGTTACCCTGGGTAACAAGGACAATTCTCAAATGTCAGTCTGTATGAGAATGACAGAATACAGATACCTGGGCTCTCCACCAGTAGATTTTCCGAGTCAGTAGTCTGCAGTAAGGTTTGAAGATTTCTGTATCTGGCATTACAGTCCTCACAAGTTCCCAAGTGATGCTGATTGTTAGCTGAGAAGCCGTCCTTTAAGTTCATCAACATAGAGATCTATCTGACCAACTCTGCAGTTGGGGAAGATCAGTGTATCCTGAGTGGGCCACGTGGGTTGGGTAAATGTTGTTAAATGCTGTCGAGTCAACTATAACTCATAGCAACCTTATGAACACTGGTTCTGAACCCTGTGCCATCCTCCTCATCTCTGACATAATCAAGTCCGCCTTTACTCATTCTGTCAGTCCATCTCCTTGAGGGTCTCCCCCTCTTTTTCTGATCTTCCATCGTTATAAGCACGATGGACTCTTCCAAGGATTGGCCCTCTTAACAACATGCCTAAAATATGTTAAGACCAAGTTTCACTATCCTTGCCTCAAAGGAGCACCCTGGTTGCACTTCCTCAAAGACAGGCTTGTTTGTTATTTGGGCAGCCTATGAGCAGGGAACACTAGAAGAATGTCTATCTGTGTTTCGTTGATTATGCAAAGGCGTTTGACTGTGTGGATCATAACAAACTGGCTGACTCAGAGAAGAATGGGAATCCCAGAACACTTGATCGTGCTCATGTGAAACCTATACTTGGACCAAGAAGCAGTCGTCAGAACAGAGCAGAAAAACACTGCATGGTTCAAAATTGGGAAGGGTGTACACCAGGGATGTGTCCTGTCTCTATACCTTTTCAACCTATATGCAGAACAGATTATCCGGGAGGCTGGGCTCTATGAGGAGAAGTGTGGCGTCAGGATTGGTGGACGATCTATCAACAATCTGCATTATGCAGATGACACAACAGTGCTTGCTGAAACTGAGGAGGTCCTGAAGCACTTGCTGCAAAGAGTCAAGGACTTCAGCTTGCAATATGGATTGAGGCTCAATATCAAGAAGACAAAGATTCTCACCAGTGGCCCAATTGGCAGCATCAGGATGGATGGTGAAGAGATTGAGATTGTTAACAACTTTAGTCTGCTTGGCTCCACAATCTATATTCTTGGCAGCAGCAACCAGTAAATTAAAAGATGTATTGCAATGGGAAAGTCTGCTGTTAGGGATCTCTTAAGGGTACTGAAGAGCAATGGTGTCACTCTGGAAACTAAGGTGCATCTGATACAGGCTATGGTCTTTGCAATCACTTGTTACGCATCAGAGAGTTGGACAATGA
>NW_006399881.1:8021396-8043429 GCF_000299155.1 Elephantulus edwardii | reverse complement strand
CAGAGGCAGTGCGATTGGCACAGGATAGAGCAGGGTTTAGGGCTGTTGTACATAGGGTTGCTATGAGTTGCAAGCGACTCGAGGGCACATAAGAACAACAACAACATGAGATATTAAGCACTCTTCTCCAACACCACAACTCAAAGGCATTAATTCCTCTTTTTGCATTCGTACATGTTGTCCAATGTTCAGTTGCATAGCAAGTAATTGAAAATATTTGGATCAGGTGCACCTTGGTCTTCAAACTGACATCATTGCTCTTAATCACTTTGGAGAAGTCTCTAACACCAGACTGTCCCAATGTAGTATGTCTTTCGATTCTGGCTGTTCATTGGGTAGAAGAAGGGTAAATAACTAAAAAAAAAACCAAGCAAACAAAAAAACCCCACTCCAACAATGCAACATAAAAGACAATAGACTTTAGGAAAAGAATAGGTTCAAGGTGAATCTATCAACAGAGTCTACCACATATTACTTCTTACAATTAATTGACCAAAACTGGCCCTCTTGTTATGTACCATCGAATTGGGTCCAACCCACAGCTGACCCTAGAGCAAGTTTTTAGAGGCAGAAAATCGCACAGGAGGAGATAGCTCATCTTTCTCTCATGGATTCAAACCATGTGCCTTCAGATTGTCAGCACGGCTCCTTACCATCAGTTCAACTGCAAAGAAGGCTGGGAAATGTTGGGAAGCATGAAATGTTTGAGGCGCACTCAGCTTTACCACAGTAGTCCCCAGTAGGTAATCTCTGATCACTTTCTCAGGGTGGTGTTTTTTTTTTAAATTTTATTTTATTAACTTGAATGAACATTTAGAGAGATTTTGGATTTCCATTCATTCACTGTTGCACTTTTCTCCCTGTCCCCGCCCCCCCCCCCCAGTTCGCTTTTCTCTTTGAAAAGTAAAATTCCTTCATTGGTATACAATCCCCAACCCCTACCGCCAACCCCCGCCCCGGCCTGCCCCAAGTACATTCCACTATGCAACTCAGGGAGGGTTTTATCTAATGTCAAAAGATCTTTCTTGAGGGTTACAGACTACACACACACAAAATAAGTAAAAGAAAAAACAAACAAAACTCCATGCTGTCAAGTTGATTCCAACTCATAGAGGTCCTCCATTGAGCTTCCAAGGCTGCAAACCTTATGCATTATGTCACCAGGGCCCCATGCCATTGAATTATGATCCTCTATCTCCAAAAAGATCTCTACTGTCCTACTTCCCAGCACCTGTGAGTGAGAACATATGTTGGAAATAAAGGTCTTTGCAGATGTAATCAAGGTAAGATGAGGCCCTCCTGGGTTAGGGTGGGCCCAGCATCCAATCACTGGGATCCATGGGCAAGTGAAGGTTGGAAACACGAACCCGGAGAGAAGGCAAAGACTGGAGTGGTGCATCTACAAAGGAGTGGATAGCAAGTATTAAAACTATCAAATATTGCCGACAACCACCAGACGCTAGCAAGAGGTAAGGAAGGATTCTTTTCTAGAGCTTTGAGATGCAGCATGGGCCTGTGGACACCTTAATTTTGGCCTTTGGGCCTCCAGGAGCAGAAGGGAAAAGATGGCTGTTTGGTTGTTTTAAGGTATCAAGTTTGTAGTGATTTGTTATTACAGCCTAGAAAACCTATGCAATGACCAAAACCATCCAGGATTCCAATGAGGTGTTCTCTGACCACCCTGTTTCTGCCATTCAGACTCTCTCCCTCGTAACTCCTGGGGCTCATTATTCCTTCTCTGCGTTTATCCATAGCACCTATCACCAAGTAACATGCTACTTACTTGTTTTACTTACTCTGTCTCTCTTAAAAGAGAAAATGTAAGTGTCATAAGAGCAAAGATCTTCACTGTTTTTGTCACTGCACTATCCTCAGGGCCTAGCACAGAGCTGGTATTCAATAAGCCATTGATGAACAAATAGATTAATATGTTTGGCATGACTTTGCGTCAGGAAGTGATTTCAGTGGTGGTGGTTTGTTGAAGTTGGTTTTGGTTATTTGTTTTGGTTTAAAATCCAGGTGTGCTGGGGATGTTACCTTGCTTGCATAGATACATCAAAGGAACAATACTGACAATTAAAAGCTTGTACTCTGCAAAACTGGGACGGCCAGCCACTTCCATTGATATTTCACCCTATTCCTTGCCGTGGTCACCTTTCCATGTAAGCATAGGTAGAGGAACATAGAGAAAATCCCAGACTTTTTTTTTGCCTGGGACTCTTCCTCGGGTTTGCCTCTGGATGGACAGTATCTGCAGAACAGGCTGAACAAGATGTAGGAAAGCAGGCTGTTAAATTGAGTTTCCAGGGACACTCTGGAACACTGCAGTCTTCTCCCTCCACCTGAAAATAAAAAGGTTCCAAAAAAAAAAAAAAAAGCAAGTTCTTCTCCAAGTCACCAGCTTAGGTGCCCAGTTTCCCTCCGGGGAACTGCTCGCCTGGCAAGAACGACAATAAAATCCCTTTCTCGCATCTGGAGCGGTAGAAATCTTTGGGATCACTTCAGCCCTTTGCCTTTTGTTTCATCCTCCTTATTCCTTCACTCTACAAAGCGAAATGTGATCGTAGCATAATTTCTGTAGGAATTTCTTAGAAATTCCTCTTTGCTGGCACGTCAGAAGGACTCTCCTGGACTCCTGCCATTGGCCATGGAGCTTTAACACATTGTTGTTGGCTCGGCTGGGGAGCCAAGATGAGTAAAATATTCTCTAAGCTCCTGTGGAAACACACAGCAAGTGTTTCCAACCGTACTGTATTATTTGACCCAAAATATTTTTCCCCTTCCTATCTGCCAATCCATGTGTTACTTCCCTCAGAACTCCAAGGGGCCCTTCTTTCCCAGAGTCCCTGGACTACTAACAAGGGTTCAGGGCCACCATGAACTAGTCTTGGGACCTTCAGCAAGTTCCCTCCCTGTTCTGGACCTCTCATGAAAAGGGTGGATTAGAGCAGTGTTTCTCACACTTTAGCATGGATCAAAATCGAGATAATCGAGTCCCGAGACTCTGATTCGGTATGTCTGGGGTTAAGGACCCAGAACCTGTGGCTCCAACAAGTTCCCAGGTGATGCTGATGCTGCTGATCCAGAGACCACACTGAGATGAACATAGAAGATTCTTGTAGCTTGTTCATTCAGTGAGTCTTCAAGTCAAGGCTCTTTTTGGTTGCCAAAAATGTGATTCAAATTATCTTAAATCAAGAAGGAAACTTATCTGCTCACATATGTGAGAATGACTGAGGTGGATTCTGGGCAGACGAATTCAAGTAATATAATTTCTTTTTCGAGCTCTTTTACCTTCCTCCTCTCTGACCTCTGCTTTCTTTCTACAGTTGATCCCAATTTCCTTCTCCACAAAGACTTCTTCCATGCTGGAAGGCCACAGACATCTCCAGTTTATTTTAGCTTCTATGAGAATTTCAGAGAAGTTCCTAATTTGGCGTGTAGTAATCTTAGGGGTGGATTTGGATGATGGCTGTTTGGACCAATTATATGGTGACTGGCTAGGCCTAGACCATATACCACCCTTTGAGGTCATGGGCCTTTGTATCACTACCACAATGGAGCTTGTTGAAGGTGGTGCAGGATAGGGCCAAGTTCAGATCTGTTCACAGGATCTTTAAGAACCATAGTCTGAGGGGAGCTCTGGTGGCCTAGTGGCAAGGAGCTGCAACTACAATCCCAGAGGCGTATGGTTCGAATCCATCAGATGCTTTGCCAGGGAAGGAGGGACAATCTCCTCCTGTACCAGTCAGATTTGATTTGACGGTACACTCACACAAAAATAATAAAACTTTTAAAAAAAGAACTGTAGTCTGCTTGATGTCGCTATACAACAAATATGTGTAGAACGAATGAATGATATTATTTTTCAGGAAATCCAGAGATTTAAAAAAATGGGTGATAGCAGTGTGAACCTTGTCAATGTTTTTACACAGTTTTGTCATACTCAAGGCATCCTGACAAAACCCAGCATATCCACCCCTTCCATTCTTAAGCATTTGTGAGGTTCAATTTTATGCTGTTTGGTTTCTGGAAACCTAGTCCTATAGCTACCCCTCCCCAAGATAATAGAATTGTTCAAATTAAATCCCTTTGAGTGTATTCTAGGGAGAGTGAATGCCCTACAGGCTGTTAGTTGATACTTTAATAAGGTTTAAATTAAGAGGAGGTGGTGTTTTTATATCCCCCAGTAAAGAGAAACATTCCCTGACCTCAGCCTATGTTATAATGGTTTCTTTCTAGGGAAATTACTGAATAAGACCTCGTTTCTGTCACTTAAAACCAGGAAAGCTTTGACTCAGACGTCGAGACTTCTTAAACAAGCTACACGAAACTCTAGCTCAAACACTGACTCCAGGGGTTGACAGTGGTAACTGAAAAAGAGCTTGAACTACATATCGACAAGCAGGGTCCAGGCTCTGAAAATCAGATTAAATGGTGGAGTTAGGATTGTTTAAAGTTCCTCAGGTGGCTCTAATGTGTAGCCACAAGTGAGAATCACTAGCTAATCAAATGTAGTTGAAAAAGAGACTGACAGAATGCTAGACCCACTACATTTGGGCAGATCACTTAATCTCCCCCGGACTTGGTTTCCCTACCTGTAAAATGGAGATACTCCCATATAAGATTGTTTAAGGAATGAAATGAGAAAACAAGACAACCGACCCGGACTCCTTATGAACCAACTCTCTGTGAGGTGTCATTGAGTTAACTATGACTCACAGCCACTCTATGAACAACAAATCTGAACCCTACCCTACCAACCCTGCAGTAGCCTCACAATCCCTGAGACACTTGAACTCATTATTGTGGCCACTGTGCCAATCCATCAAGTTGAGGATCTTCGAACTAGAACCTTGTTATTCGAAGTGTGGTTCAGATATTAGGAGCACCTGTATCACCTCTGTGCTTCTCAGACATAAACAATCATAGGTCCCATCCCAGACCAAATGAAACACAACCAGCCCTAGGTACCTCGTAATTTGAGAAGCTTTGCTGTTGAGGATTTAGTAGACCACAGAGTGAATAGTAAATATTCATTTGATCTTAGTCATTACTAAAGTTGTTGTTGTTAAGTGCCGTCGAATCCCAGGCGACTCATAGAGACCCTATGAATGAAAGTCTTGGACACCTCCTGTATAACTTGCGTCCTTTCTCCAGGATCATAGGGTTTCCAGAGGCAAACTATTGTGGAAGTGGATGCCACTCCTGCTTCCAAGCTTGTTTTAATTGGGGAGCTTCACCAAACTATCCACCATGGGTAACCATTCTCGCATTTGACTCATCAGTGTCACAGTGTTGAGCTTCACAGCAACCACGAGTTACTTCTGTACGGCAAGTGGACATACTAGGGTTACAAGACCTACAAGAATATTTCACCCAAAACAATTAAAGGCAGGCCTGAGGGCCGCGGAGTTGAGTCACCCACCTTTGGCTCGGGAGCATGACTTGCTGTCCGCTAGGTTCTCTCTCTCTCTCTGCTGGTGGTGGTGGTGGTGGTGGTGGTGGTAGTGTTAAGTGTCAGTGGAGTCGTAGGAGACTCATAGAGACCCTATGAACGAAAGTCCTGGACACCTGCATAACTTTCGTCCTTTAACTGTATTATAATTATCAGGGTAAATAATTCTATTTCCATGCCAGATTATCAAATTTTGTTTATACAGAATGCTAATGCATTATTCTTTGCATGGCTCTCACTAAAACATTTATTCTCGAATCAACGTTATTTTTTTAAAATAATTTTCTCACGGTTTATTTTTCCAATAATTTTAAATTGTACAGTTCTTTTTAACTTTGTTGTTTTTACCATTGGGTCAGAATCGACCCATAGCTGACCTTTCAGCAGGTTTTCCGAGGCAGTGAATATCGAATGGGAGGAGATTGCCCATCCTTCTCCTGCAGAGCGGCTGGTGACCTCGAACCACGTGTCTTAGGGATTGCAGCACAGCTTCTTGCCACTAGGCCAGAGAAAGAAATACTTATTTCACATCAGACTAGGACTGTTCTTTAAAATCGCAATTTAGTATATTTTATGTAAGAGTAGAGCTTTTTCACATGGTAAAAACTTGATTCGTTTCAATTTTGCTACCACTGAGGGAACTCTGGTGGCCTAGTAGTAAGGAGCTGCACTGCCAATAGAGGTGCATGATTCCAATCAACGTGAGAAAGATGATGAATTTCCTCCCATGTGATTTACTGCCTCTGGAAAACCTCGAGGGGTTCAGCTGTGGGTATGTTGGGTGTCGATGGCACATAACCACCATTACCATCTGTGCTGAGTGTGAATCCATGTAAAATGAAATCTTGGCAATGCTAAGCTTTTCTCCATTTATCATCACGTTGCCTACTGGTCCAGTTACATGGATTTTTTTTCTCTTGCTGTTGAGATATAATCCATAGTAAAGGATGTCATCTTTGATCTTCAGTAAGTGTTTTAAGTCTCCTTCACTCTCGGCAAGCAATGTTGTGTCATCTGCATAACACAGGTTGACAGGTCTTCCTCCCCAATCCTGATGCTACATTCTTCTTTTAAAAAAATCCATCTTTTCAGATTATTTGCTCGATAAACAGACTGAATAGGTGTGGTTAGAGGATACAATCCTGATGCACACTTTTCCTGATTTTTAAACCGTGCATATCCCCTCACTTTGCTCAAAGTCATATATTATTCGTCTATAGGGTGCAGATATAGGAAAATTTGATAAACCAATACAAACACTCTCCTGCTGACTATCTTTTAAAATTGTCCTTTTGTGAATTCCTCTAACCGTTTGTACAGTATATACCAAAAAACAAGAGAAAATCACTGCTATGGCCTTGATTCAGACTCATAATGACCCCATAGGACAGAGTAGAATTGCCCCTATAGTTTTTTTGCATCACCTTTCTCTCTTGGAAAGCTTCGCTGGGTCTAATTGCTGACCCAATTCAATCCCTAGCCCACAGCACCACTAGGGGTCCTGAACACAGGCTGGTCAAAATGTGGCCAGCTCATCCCTTCTGAGGTGACGTTTTGGGTCCCTCCCCAAAACCATTTTAACTCTAGCTGACATATTAAGCAGACTTTACAGAAACATGAATAAGTGAATTTTAACAACCAAAGAACCTACTGATACTGTGAGTTTTTTTAAAAAAAACAAACCCAACAGATCTTATGGCTTCTGGACAAACAGTTAGCCATATGACCCAACAGACTTGGTCATCAGCATACCATTACTTCAAATTAATCTCTTGTAGCCTTTGCTCCCTGGGATTTCATCAAGTCAGTTTCATTTTATGAGCTTCTGATGGGATAATTTTCCCATTCAATTTTGTGTTCTGCTAGATTAAAGTTTTTGGCATAGGCCCATGTCTTCAGTCTCCAGGTTCAACTAGCAAAACCCGTCAGATCCTGGGTTACCCTGTTCTGCTCTGGCCTATCCTCTCTTTTTGTTGTTGTTATGTGCCATCAGGTCAACTACAACTCACAGTGACCCTATGAACAATGGTCGGAGCCTTTCCCTGTCCTGAGTCAACCTCACTGTTTCTGACACACTTGACTCCACTGCCACAGTTGCTGTGTCAGTCCATCTTCACCAATGTCTTCCTTTTCTTCCCGAACTTTCCTCCATCCTGAACATGATGTCCTTCTCTCCAAATCCTCTCCTGACAACATGCCCAAAGTAGGTGAGACATAGCTTCAAAATACTTGTTTCCAAGGAGCAAATGGTTTTACCTTCTCCAGGACAGACCTGTTCGTTCTCTTGGCAGTCTATGGTATATTCACTACTCTTCTCCAGCCCCACACAATTACTCTTCTGTCATCTTTAGCTCTTGCTAGATTCTGGACCATTCGAGTGCTATGAGTGTTGGTATTTTGCCATCTTGTTGTCAGCTGCTATCCAGTTAATTCCAAGTAGTGGTGAAGCCATGTATGTGGAGCAGAACTTTCCTATACAGGGTTTTCAAGGTTATGACCTTTGAAATGCAAATCATCAGGCCTGATGGTCCCGTAGGGTGGATTTAGACACCAACCTTTCATCTAGTTGGCAAGTGCTTAAACATTTGCATCAACCAAAGATTCCTTAGCCACACTACTCTGAAGTGAGTTGACATTGGTTGCTGTTCTCTAGACCCTGATTCAAACACCAAGGTCAATGAGGAGCGTCACCAGCCAAGGCTCTCCTCACTCCCTTGCCCTCCTTCGGTATTTGCTTAAGACAGTTAATCCTTGAATTTCTTACTCCTTCAAATGTGGTCCTGTACCAGCACCATCACTGCCAGCTTGGAGCTTGTTGAAAATGCAGTCTCGGGCCCCACCTCAGACTTACTGTGTCATGGTCAACGTTTTGGCAAGATCTCCACATGATTCATATGAACATTGAAAAGTTAAAACACACTTTTTCACAAGACCTTCCTATTTTGTCATTTCAAAAAACTTATCTGGAGGAGTATTGATACTTTGTGGTGGTTTTTCCCCCAAAACCAAACATCTCTAAGGATCTTTCACCCTAGACCTATTACTCTTGAGTCGATGCTAACTCATAACCAGATATTAGACCAAAGAGAACTGCCTCACTGGGTTTCCAAGGCCGTAATCTTGAAGGAAGCAGGTTGCCACATTGTTCTCTTGCAGGGAGGCTCATGGGTGCAAACTGCAGACCTTCCAGTTAGTAATCCAGCCTCTTAATCATTGCACCACCAGGCTCCCTCTTCTAGAATCTTGAAAGCTTTCAATTTCTTCTCTTTTAGGGGCTAATAATTTCCTCTGCATCATCCCCCCCCCTTGATTTTATCATTTTTAGTCATGATTTTGATCATCATTCCAGAAAGTGGCTCTGTGAAATAAGAGGACGTAAGACTTTTCCTCCGGGCCTGTGGGGACTCTGTGTAACACCATCAGACACAGCCTTTATGTGGCAACTTCTCACTATCAATGTGACATTCTTTTTGTGTGTCCTCCAGGATGCCCTTTTCACACAGAAAACGTTGTTTTGAAGCTAACTTGGTTTGGTTCTTGAAAAGTAGTCCATTCAAACAGAAAGAAGAGAATTAAAAATGGAGTTTGCAAGTGTTCAAGTTTGATTTACAAATCTTACCATTTTAGCTATAAATATAATTACTTTTTGGCCATCACTTTACAGAAAGACTTTGCATTTAATTATATTTTAAAATTACATATAAAATCATTTAACTCTCTCCAGTGGAATTCCTTTTTGTTAGATTGAGCAAGAGCTTTTCCAGTAATGGAACACATGCTGGATAATTCGATCATGTTAAAATGCTGTAAGGTGAGACAAATTTTGAGAGATTGTATGGGGGGGAGGCAGATGTTCCTGGACTTTGGGGTCAGGATAGGTGGGACGAGGCATGGGAAAAAAATATCCTTTGTTCGTAGTAAATTTATTGTATTGTGTGAGATTTCTACAAACATGAGGGAACCCAGAAGGGCACCCCAAACTGGCTGCATGCCATTGTGCCCCAGCACTGTATCACCTTCTAGGTTCCTCGACAGTTCAATGCTTTCCAACTTGCTGGAGACGTATAGTTGGTTCTTAACTGACTCCTGGCTTGTTCTTCACAAGAAAGGAGGGTCTTCTATTGTTTTGATTTGTGGCCCACTGTAAGTTGTTTAATGAGAAGGAGCCTGAAATCTTTCCTGGGTGTTAAGTGATGGTATAATTAGGTGTGTTTAGAAAAAACTCTCACTGTGGGGCAGGCAGAGGGTGGGGGAAGGGAGTGGCTGGCAAACTAATGTGGCAGTTGTAGATGATTTGGGTAAAGATAAGGTCTTATGCCTGAAACTGATTTATTTGCTTGAAAATGACATCATCACCAAACCCACAACTTCCAAACGGCACACAGGAAACCATATACATACTACAAGGCTGACTTCAGCATATGGAAGCCTCAAAAGAACCAAGTTTTACACATTGACATTCTGGGGTCCACCCCCCCCCACACACACACATACACATCCATCCACATCATTTAGTACCCTTTAAGTGTGAGCTAGTATACTAAGACCCAAGAAAGGCAAAAATGTAAGTGTGCCAAGTCTCAATGGTCATGACAGGGTTTAAAGAAGAATACTTGCCAATTCCTTATCTTTTCTCAAAACCAGAGTACAGGTTCACTTCCCTCCTCATTCGCTATGACTCTGGTAGAGACAACTCAAGGAAAGAAAACTAGAGACCTGTAGTTTTTAACAATAAAGACACACAAATCCTCAACCAAGCCAAATTGACTAGCATATTAAAAAAATGTTTATACAGCATGACCAAATGAAATTTATCCCAGGAAAGCAAGTCTGATTTAACATACAAAAATCTATAAATATAGTAATAAGGCACAAAATCATCCATGATCATCTCAAGAGTTACAGTGAAAAAGTCTTTTAGAATCAGCACTTCTCTGATAAACATTCAACAAGCTAAGAATAGAATAGGGAGCTCTGGTGGCTTGGTGGTAAGGAGTTGCGCTGCCAACCCAAAGGCACGCAGTTCAAATCCACCAGCTGCCCCCTGGGGAAAAAAGAGGGTCAGCCTCCTCCCATGTGATTAACTGTCTTTGACGCTGGAGGGTCAGTGATGACTCAGTGATGCACAACAATAACAGGAACAGAAAGGTGCTTCCTTAACCTGAAAGGGGAAAAAGATGCCAAAACACAGTGCTGTTGAGTGTGCATCAACTCAAATATGACCTTCAAGTGGGTTTTTGGAGGCTGTAAAGTGCACCTGGGGAAGATTGCCACAGAGTTGCTAGTGGATTTGAAGCAGGGGAGAGAAGTGGCACTTTTGGATTAGCAGTGGATCAGGTATCCTAATCGAGCATCCGTGAATGCCACCGTGAACTTAATTCTTCATGGAGAAAGACTGCCTTCTCCTAAGATCAAGGCCATCACCAAAGCTGTCTCTTCTTAGTACATGCATTTGATATTATAATGGAGTTTTTAGAGTAACTAGGCAAGGACAAGAAAGCAAAAGCAGTCAAGAGCGAAATGGAAGGAAGAAAACTATTCACAGATTATGTGACTCCGCATATAGAAAATCCCAAGGAATCAGTGAAAGAAATTGCCACTAGCATTGAGGCCATCAAGATTATCCGAGGTACAAGAGCAACATGCAAAAATCCATTTTCTTTCTATATGCTCGCAATGAACAACCAGCAGATGAAAATAATAAAGGAATTCCATTTACCATAGCATCAAAATGAAGAAAACAGTACGAATAAAATTGACAAAAGGGGTGTAAAAATATACGTTCTGAAAACCATGTAACACTGTTGAAAGAAATTAAAGACCTAAATATATGGAAAGACATTAATTTTTTTATTGGAAGACTTTATATTATTAATGTGTTATTGATGTTACATACCACTGAATCAGAAGTGACTCATAGCCGACTGTCCAGCAGTTTTCAGAGGCAGTAAACTGCACTGGAGGAGACTGCCCATCTTTCTCCCACAGAGCAGCTAATGGATTTGAACTATGAGTTGGCAGCACATAGTCTACAAACTGAGCTACAGATTCAGTACTATCACTATTAAAATCCTAGCTCTCATTTTTTTAAGAAATTGACAAGACAATCCTTATTTTTTATAGAAACTCAAAAGACCCAGAAATGGAAAAGTAATCAAGAAGAACAACAGTGCTGGAAGACACTTTCTGGTT
Organism: Elephantulus edwardii; assembly: GCF_000299155.1. Lineage (NCBI taxonomy): Eukaryota > Metazoa > Chordata > Mammalia > Macroscelidea > Macroscelididae > Elephantulus > Elephantulus edwardii. The sequence goes on along the minus strand of NW_006399881.1, from coordinate 8,031,779 downwards.
TAAAAACAGCCATAAGCAAGACATTGTGGAACGAGCACAAAGAGAGACCTATAGATAGAGGGAATAAAACAGAGTCCAGAAAAAAGTTCTGGTCAATTGATTTTGAACAATGGTCCCTAGACAATTCACTGAGGAAAGAACTGTCTTTTCAATAAATAGGTCTGAGATAATGGGATATCTGCAAGCAAAAGAATGAAGCTGGACCTGTTCCTCAGACCATACACAAAAAAAACACCTCCAACTGGATCAGACTCCTAAATACAGTACATAAAAATAGACAATTCTTTGAAGAAAGCAGGCCTGAGACTTAGTGACCTTGGGTTAGACAATGGTTTCTCAAACAAGACACTAAAAGCATCAGCAGCAAATGAAAACTGAAATGCACTGATTTCTATAAAAATGAAAAATGTTTATCCTTCAAAGGCATTTCAAAGTGTTGGACCACCCACCACACAAGGTAAGCACAAGCTTACTTAGTCTATAGTGAATAATTTCACAGATGTTTTTCCACATCAAGGATTTTGCTATTCACTATGACTGTCATCTTTATGGAAGCACAGAGTCATTTGTGGGTTCCAACCACTGATCTTTTGGTTACCAGCCAAGTGCTGAATCAAGACACCTTCTGTGATTAGGGTCCTATCTGTAAAGATGACAACCTTGGAGGACCCGTGGGACTTCCTCTGTCTCATGGGGATGCTATGAATCTGATTTGATTTGACAACAGTAGGTTTACTTTGGGTTAAGTCTGACAGGGTGCCCTGTTGACAAAGTGTTTAAGGTCTTAGTCGTCGTTGTTGTTTAATGCCGTCGAGTCGTAGATGACTCATAGCGACCCTATGAACGAACAGCCTGAGCACTGTTCGTACATAGAGTTTCCAGAGGCAAGCCATTTTGGAAGTGGATGCCGCTCCTGCTTCCAGGCTTGATTTAGTCGGGAAGCTCCAGCCAACACTGTCCACCATGGGCGCCCATTACCACGATTGGCACATCACTGTCACAGGCTTCAGCATCACAGCAACCACGAGTTACCTCTGTACAGCAACACACAGACCAGTGCTATACCACCTAGAAGGTCTTAGATACTAGCTAAAAAGATGTTGCTTTGAATCCTCCCACAGTTCAGCCACATGCTAGAGCCGATTGTTAGAGTCATTGTGTCCATTTTGTTGAGGGTCTTCATCTCTTTCCTCTGACCCTCCACATCTCCCAGCATAATGTCTTTCTCCAAGGACTGGCCCCTCCTGATGCCCAACATAAAGTTCCTCTTTTGGCTTTTTCTGTGGAATTAGCAAAATGCGTGCTGGCTAAACGCATGTGTGTGTTTTCAAATATAAACTATGCTTTAGTCTATTTGTTCAAATAACCACATATAAAAATTCCAAAACACTCAAACGCTTGCTGCAGAAGGTTAGCAGCCTTCAATATGGATTGAAGCTCATGATTAAGAAAACAAAGATTCTCACCACTGGGCCAATTGGCACCATCATGATAGATGGTGAAGAGCTTGACATTGTTCACAGCTTCATTTTGTTTGGCTCTACAACACTCTTGGTACCAGCAGATAGGAAATTAAAAGATGAATTGCACTGGGAAAGTCTGCTGTCAGAGATCTCTCCAAAGTACTGAAGAGCAATGATGTCAGTCTGGACACTAAGGTGCACCTGATATAGGCCATGGTCTTTGCAGTCACTTGTTATGCATCATAGAGCTGGATAATGACTAGGGATAACATAAGGAAAGTTGATGCCTTTGAGCTTTGATATTGGAGAAGAGTAATGGGCTCCTAAGAAAACGAACAAGTTCATCCTGGAGAGGGTTAAACCAGACTGCTCCTTGGAGGCAAGGATTCTGAAGTTTCATCTGACACACTTTGGACAGGTTGCAAGGTGGGATCAGTCCTTGGAGAGGGACGTCATCCTTGGGAGGGTGGAGGGACAGCGCATGAGAGGAAGAACTTCTATGAGATGGATTGATTCAGTGACTGGGGTAATGGGGGTAGGAATGTTAGAGACAATAAGATTGGCAAGGGGTAGAGCAGGGTTTAGGGTTGTTGTACATAGGGTCGCTATGAGTTGCAGGCAACTTGATGGCACATAACAACCACCTGTACCATTACTTTGAAGAATATTGTATTCTTACATGGTATTCATATGTATTAATATTATATGAATATATTCACATTCATTCAGATGAATGATATCTTCACATATGAGAAATACCTTGACGTTCTCTCCCAGTGTTCCAAAAGCCGAATTGTTTTCAAAGTCTTCCTGCATATTAGTCCGGTTTGAAAATGTATATGAAAGGGAAAAGATGAAGATTTAAATATGAGTCAAACCAAGACAAACCCACTGTTGCTGAGCTGAAACTGTCTCGTGGTGAATCTCCATTGGCTTCTGAGGCTGTACCTTTTTTTTTTTACAAGATGTCACTGCTCATCTTTCTTTCAGAGTGGCTGGTGGATTTGAACGACTGACCTTTTGGGCAACACACTAACATGTATAGTAAATAAACTTGCCAGAGAAGGAAAGTACAAATAATATCTACCAAGAGGAGAGGGACAGAAAAGCAGTGGCTGCTCCCTGTCAAAGGTTTTCCAACCTGATTCGCTGCTGCTATTAAATGCCATCAAGTCGACTACGCCTCAACGACCCTATAAACAACAGCTCTAATCCTTGCTCTAGCCTGTGCCATCCTCACAGTCTGTCATGCTCAAGCCCATTGTTACAGTCACTGTGTCACTCCATCTTGTTTAGGGTCATCGGGTCATCTTCTCTTTCCCTGACACTCTGCCTTTCCCAGTATGATGCCTTTTTTCAAGTACTGGCCCTTGCTAACAACAGTATGTTTCACCATCCTTGTCTCTAAGAAGCATCCTGGTTGCACTTTCTCTAAGTTGGCATTTCAAATCCAGCAGTGACTCCAAGGGAGAAAGATGGGCAGTATCCTTTTATAAAGGTTTACAAACTCAGAAACTCCGTGGAAGGTCACTCTGAATCAGAATCTACTCAGTGGCCACAGGAATTGATGAGCTACCAACTGACAGGTTTCAACAAACAGATGCAGCCCTGGATGTACTCACCGGTCTATGCCAGGAAATCTGGAAGACAGCTACCTGGCCAACTGACTGGAAGAGATCAAAATTTGTTCCCATTCCCAAGAAAGACAGTCCAAAAGAATGTGGAAATTATCAAACAATTTCATTAATATGCAAGACTTACCTGGCAGGGGAGATAACATGATCACGAAAGTAGTATTCCCAGGGTGAGCCTTATCCTTTGTATCCGAGATGTGTTGATCCCTGTGATTTTCCCAAATGTGAGAAGTTCAGTGGCATAATTTGTGGTAGTGGGGGACTGCATTTGCACTCTGCCCTAAATACCAGAAGAATGTCTATTTGTGTTATCTTGACTACCCAAAAGTATTTGGCTGTTATTGAATCATAACAAATTGTTTCTAATATTGAGTGGGAATCCCAGAACACTGAACCTATACCTAGAGCAAGAGGATATTGTGTGAAAAGAGCAAGGGGACACTGTATGGTTTAAAATTAAGAAAACTGTGCACCAGGACTGTAGTGGTAACAACATGCATTGCAGTCTCAAAGGCATGCAGTTCAAATTTCCCAGCTGCTTTGCAAGAGAGGATGATTAATCTCCCATGTGAAAATCTGTTATGAAAACCTCGAGGATAAGCCATGAGTTGGTTTTGACTTGATAGCATACAACAACAACATCTGAGCTATAACCTGAGAAAATCATTCAAGAAGCTGAACTTTATGAAGAATGTGGCATCAGGATCTGGGGAAGACTCATCAACAAGCTATGTTACGCAGATAACACAGTTTTGCTTGCTGAAAGTGCGGAAGACTTAAAATGCTTGCTGCACTTTATTCACCATTGCTAGAATACTGAGACAGCCCAAATGTCCAACTACAAGTGAATGGATTGAGACATTATGGTACATTCACATGATGGAATACTACATAGCATGCAGGAACAACGATTTCATAAATCACTAACTTTGGAGGGACCGTAGAGCATTATGCTAAGTGAACTAATTCAGACCCATTAGGACAAACACTGCATAAGACCATTGTAGAATGTGCATGATCCAAGAGAGGGACGGGAAAGCAGAGAGGGAGGATATATGGGAGGGAGGGATCATTAATTATAGGGTCACACAATTTGATGAGTGCAGGGAGGGGTGCAAGAAAATTGGAAAGATATGGTGTGGAAAGCAATGTATATGAAGTTTGTAAGTAAACCAATAATATTTTCTTTAAATTTTTTTAAAAACTTGATGCAGAGGATCAAAAATTATATCCTCCAATCTTAAAAATCAGGAAAACAAAAATCCTTACCACTAGACAACATCATGATAGATGGAGAAAAGTTTGAAGTAGTTAAAAATCTCATTTTACTTGGATCCATAATCAACATTCTTGGCACCAGCAGTCAAGAAAGCAGATGATGTATTCCATTGGGGGAAAAAAAATCTGCCCTCAAGGACCTCTCTTAAGTACTAGGGAGCAGTAATGTCACTTTAACAACCAAGGTGCGCCTGATCCTAACCATGGTCTTAAAAAATTTTTTTTAATTATTAATTTCTATGAAAATTTACAGAGACTTTGGACTTCCATTGATTCATTGTTGCACTTTTCTCCCCTCCCAACCCTCCCCCCCTCCCCCGAGTACACTCCCCTCTTTGAAAAGTAAAAGAAAAATTCTTTCATTGTTTTACAATCCCTCCTCCCAGGTCCACTCCACTATGCAGCCTTCACTCTGGACTCCTGTCATGACAAAAATACCTAATCACATATCCCTTTTAAACAGTTTTCTCCCTCATCAATGCAATGCAGTATACATTATTGAACCCATCTTTCTTTGTCTCCCCCCAACCCTCAAGGTCAGTTCTGTTTTACAAGAGTGGAACCATGCAGTATTTGTCCTTTTGTGACTGAGACACTTCACTCAGCATAATGTCCTCCAGGGTCACCCATTTTGAATAATATTGCATAAGTTCCATGTTTTTCAATGTAGTGTAGTATTCCATTGTGTTGATGGGCACTTAGGTTGTTTCCAACTCCTTGTTATTGTGAACAAAGCCACAATAAACATGGGTGTGCATACCTAACCATGATCTTTTAAATTACTTGCTATGCATTTGAAAGTTGGACAATAAGTATGACAGAAGAATAATCAATGCCTTTGAGCTGCTGTGTTGGAGAATATTGAATACCTCATGAATATTCAGAACAAACAAATTGGTCTTGAACAAAATGGAACCAGAGTGCTCTTTGGAAGCGAAGATGCTAAAGCTTCATCTCACATACTTTGGGCTTATTTTTGGTAGGGTATCTTCTTTGGAAAAGAACATTATGCTTAGAAAGGTCAGTGAAAGAGAGGAAGATACTCAAGATGACTTGACAGTGACTGTAACAATGGGTTCAAGTGTGTCAGAGATGAGGATGGCTTAGCATAAGGCATGGTTGAGAGCCACTGTTGATATGGTTGCTATGAGTCTCACCTCGACAGCATCTAACTACAATGGCAGTGGGGTCTGTACATGTGTGGTTCAAAAAGGATCCTTTAGAAGCCCTGGTATCCCAGTGGTCAACTGTTAACCAAAGACCGGAAGTTCAAACTACTCTACAGGAGAAAGCTGTGGCATTCTTCTTTCATCAAGAGCACAGCTTTGGAAACACTAGCAGCCAATTCTATTCTCTTCTATAATGACTTGGAATTGACCTGATGACAAAAGGATCATATCGGATTCCTTTGATGGTGCAAATGATCAACATGCTCAACTGCTAACTGAAAGGTTCAAAGTTCAAGCTCATCCAGAGGTGATTTAGAATAAAAGTCTGGTGCTCTACTTCTGAAAAATCTACCACTGGAAACCTTTTATGGAATAGAGTGCTACTTTGACACACATGATCTCATGACTCAAAATCTACTCTAATGCTGCAGATGTACCCTTCACGTGTTTATGTGCTCTGATGCTTCGGAGGACCGCAAATCATTGCCATGTAAAAGATATTCTCACTCCCTCACCCCCATGAACTAATTTTTGCTCCTTGGGAATCCTATTGTTTCAGCTGAGAATGTTTGGTTTAGTGGGAGAGAGTGATATCAACAAGACAAAATGCTGTGACATTTTCAAGGTAGAGTCAAATGTTTCAGACCACAAAGACAGACTTTACATTCAAAAAGACTTAGTAAATGGCAATAGTCTGTGTTGGGGGGCTTTTAGGGATTATTGTTGTGCGCCGCCCTTTCCACTAAGCCATCACGGCAAAAATAAAACGGCGTGTACTGTATGCACACGCTGTGATGCTTTTCAAACACACACAGAACTATGGTGGCTTAGGGGTAAGGAATTGTACTGCCAATCTACCAGCTGCTCTGTGAAAAAAGATGGGAATTCTCCTCCCAAGAGATTAAATGCCTCTGAAAACTTGCTGGAGTGACCCTTTCTTCCTCCCTCTCTGCCTGCCACCTTTGCACCAGTTGTTTCTGTGTAACTAGCAGGGATCAAACACTGAATCTATTCTTATGCACTTTCTATCTATCTCAGATTCTTGTTTTACTCCATTCTCTCTCAAAACACAGGTCTGCTATCCCTGAGTCCCTGGGGACAATGAAAAGATTAATAAAAGATTTAAATTATTATCCTTTTGTGATGGAAATTACTAGTTGTTTTCTCTCCTTGGATACAGAATTCTAGAGGGATGGGGAGGGTTAGATCTCAAGGCAACCAGTGACAGGATTCTATTACCCAGCTTGCCTTGCAGCTAAATTGGCTAATTCAATGCCTAGAAAAGTCACTGGTCTTCCTTTCATGCATTTCAGTGCAGTGTTCATTAATGTGGGGCTTATACAGTATTTTTCCCTTTTTGACTGAGGTCTTTAAGTCAGCATAATGTTTTTCAGCCTCATCCACGCTGTGTAGTATTTTACAAATTCATTATTTTTCCTGTGCTGCATGTTATTTCATTGTGTGAATGTACCACAGTTTCACGCTTGAGGCGGGGTTTTGAGAGAACTGCATCTAAACTCAGTTTGCAGCAGGCTCTTACGGTCCGTCTCCAGTTTACACTACTGTGCATCACTGGGATTGGGCAGGGCACGTTCAACAGGGATCCTCGCAAAAGCACAGTTTCAAAAAAAAAGGAAACATGGGAAAGTAAGCAGACAACTCTTTAACACATTGCCGCAAATGACAGTAATACATCGAAAACAAAAATGTGTTTCTAAGCACGGGTGTCAATTGAAAAGTGTGCGGCAACATGTTAAAAGACAGAACTCATGCTACGCAATGAGAAAAAACAAAACAAAACCCACAGAACTCACGTTCTCGCTGTATTTCAGTTTGCTTCTCCGTCTACTATGGCAGTTAAGTAGCGTCCCTCGTCAGACAAGGTGCACACACGCCGAAGGGGAAAAGGGCACGTGAGGCGGGGAAGGAGAGGTGACGTCATCAAGTGCCTATCACTTCATGCAGTCGTCCACCTTCTTCCGGAAGTCCTCCTTGCGCTGGGGAGACGTTCTACCGCTTCAATATTTAGTGGGTTGTCAGAATTCAGAGTATCAGCAAATAGAGTTTAATCCCCAAAATGGCAGTTAAGTAGCGTCCCTCGTCAGACAACGTGCACACACGTTGAAGGGGAAAAGGGCACGTGAGGTGGGGAGGGAGGGGTTGCGCTCCTTGGTGACGTCATCACGCAGTGCCTATCACTTCATGTAATCATCCACCTTCTTCCGGAAGTCCTCCTTGCGCTGGGGGGACATTCTACCGCTTCAATATTTAGTGGGTTGTCAGAATTCAGAGTATCAGCAAATAGTTTAATCCCCAAACAATGTCCTTCGGTGTCCTTACGTGTGCCCAGCCAGTGCCGGAAAATGCATCCCGAAGGTACAAGGTAAGTGAGCTTCAAGGTCTGCAAGCTCTTTGACAAGCAGCCACCTTGTCCCTCACCAGCACCCACCCCCATGCTACTGAATGCGCCCCCTTGAGGCCGTCATCCAGCTTTAGCTTCCTCAGCCACATGAGCATCATGCCTGCCTATGCCTTGGTGAGGCAATTGAGGACCCAATGCCAGGCCATTGGCACTGGTCACTTGGGCAAGACTTAGCCCCTCATGGGAAGCCAGCTCTGAACTTCTTTTCACAATATCTTAAGTCTTGGTCTAAGGAAAAGAAACTGTGCTGGAATCCCGAAGGCCCGCAGTTCGAATCCACCAGCTGCTCTGTGGGAAAAAGATGGGCAATCTATGACAACCTGCTGAAGGGTCAGCTTTGGAATTTCCCACTTGGCGGTACACAGCAGCAACAATGACAAATCCATGAGTATGGTGTGTTGGTGGTGGTGTATTCTTCCATTTATCCAGCTGTGTCTTTATTTCTTACAGTAACATTTTGTAATTTTCATTATACAGGTCTTTTGTATCTCTAGTTAAATTTGTTCCTAAGTATTTCATTTTGCGATTAGCTATTTTAAGGGTATTGCTTTTCTTCTTTTTTTATGTTGTCTTTGTTACTGTAGAGAAATTTGACTGATTTTTGTTAAGTTGATCTAGTATGCTGCTACTTTGCTGAGTTGGTAAACCATGCACAACACATTTCTAGTTGAATCGTAGGGGTTTTCTAAGTATACTATCATACTGTCTGCATTTAGGGATAGTTTTACCTCCTTTTTGCCAATTTACCTCTTATTTCTTTCTTTTGCCTTATTACTCTTGCTAGGCCTTCCAGTAGGAGGAGTGGCATCCACTTCCATAATAGCTTGCCTCCGGAAACCCTATGAACCTGGAGAGAGGATGAAAGACACTCAAGCCTCTAGGACTCTCCTTCATAGGGTCACTATGAGTCTCCTGCTACTCGATCGCACTTAGCAACAATAATATCAACATAAAGAGATCAGCTGGCCCAGTGGACAGAAAGCGATGCTACCAAGCCAAAGGTAGGTGACTTTTAATCTGCGTCCCTCAGGCCTGTCTTTGATTGTTTTTGTTCAGGCATTCCTCTAGGTTGTATAGCCCTGGTGTACAGGTTGCTGTACCGTGGTCACTTGTGGTTGCTGTGAGGCTGAACACTGTGACACTGATGTGTCAAATGCGTTAATGGTTGGCTACCCAATGCGGACCGAGAGTGAGGTGAAGCTCCCTGATTAAAACAATCTTGGAAGGAGGAGTGGCATCCACTTCCATAACAGCTTGCCTCCGGAAATCTTAGGAACCTGGAGAGAGGATGAAAGGCACCCAGGTTTTGAGAACTCTCCTTCATAGGGTCGCTTTGAGTCGCCTGCAACTCGACGGCACTTAACAGCAACAACAGCCCTTCCAGTACAATATTGAGTAAGAGTGGTGATAGTGGGCATCCTTGAATGATTAGAAACCATGTGAATGACAGTAGCTTGGAGCAGGATAAGTGTTACAAGGCAAACTATAGGAGGGGCAAAAGTGTGCATGAATGAATGAAACCGATCTCTTTGTAAACCTTCACTAAATTTAAAAAATAATTAAAAAATCAAGAACTTGAAAAGTTATTGGATGGGATTTTTAGGAAGCTTCTTTAGAAGAGGAACAAAAGCTGTCATTTGTCTTGCCATTGCTTCTTTCCTGCTGGCCGGAATGCCAGTGCAGTGGCTTGAGCTCCAGCAACCATCCTTGGACTCTGAGGTGAATTTGAAGGTGCTCAGCATGATAAAACGACAACTAGAGTTCAGGGTTCTTATTGACCATGGGGCTTCCTTCCTAACAGTGTACTGCCCCCTCTTCATTTATTATGCATGATCAGAAGAGAAACCCTACATGTTGTACCAATGCTATTTTGGGTTTTCTGTTAGGTGCAGCAGCCAAATCTAATTCTAACTGGTATTGTCCATTGATAGTGTTGGAATTTTAACAGAAATTATAAATTTAGCAAAAAAAAAATGATAATCTGCCCCAAGGTTTTAGGCAGAAACCAACAGGTAGGATTTTAAAATCTTACATGGATCATCTTTGGAATTTTGAGATCTTTTGGCATACAGCCTAAACATCTATAAAAATAGGTTTTTGTAATTCTTTTCCACTTTAGCAACTCTGCCATGTCATTCGGTCTGTGGTATTAAAAAATACTACTTCTGACAACAGTCCAGAATAAGATGTGCATAGATAACAACAATAGCAAAGTGGGCTGGGGGAGGAGAAAATTATGCAAAAGTGAATTTTAAGTGAATGGAGGGGTTTTTGTTGTTGTTGTTATATGCCGTCGAGTCACTTGTGACTCATAGCGACCCTATGTACAACAGCCCTAAACTCTGCTCTGTCCTGTGCCAATCGCACCATCTCTGATACACCTATCCCAATTATCCCAGTCACTGAATCAATCCACC
>NW_006399881.1:8008774-8020006 GCF_000299155.1 Elephantulus edwardii | reverse complement strand
ATATTCTTTCCATCTTCTTTTAATACTTCCTGGATCATTTAATATTCTGCCTAAAGCATCCTTGATTATAGCAACTCGAGGTTTGAATTTGTTCTTCTGTTTCTTAAGCTTGAGAAATGCTGAGCGAGTTTGGCCCTTTTGAGCTTTTTACTCCAGCTCCTTACACATTTCATGGTAATATTTTACTTTGTCGTCCTGTGCTGCCTTTTGAAATCTTTTATTCAACTCTTCAGTATCTTGAATTCTTCCCTCTGCTTTGGCTTCTCTGGAGGGGTAGGAAGGGAAATATGCAACAATGAATGAATGAAAATCCAACTTTTCTGAAAACTTTTGTTAAAAAATCCCAATAAAAATATTACTTCTATGTCTTTTAAAATCATTCTTTTAATGTTGGATTGCAAGAAGAAAAAAAACCCCTTTGAAGTAAACATGCAAATATTTCATTGTCCAATTGATTGGCTTTAATCAAAACCCAGAATTTCTTCAGAAATTGTTCATGCACACTTGTGTTGGGGTATTCTTACATTCTGTATTGTTTTATTGGTTTCCTGGGCTTGTGCAGAGGAAATTTTTTAAAAAATCTAGACTAGGACATTGATAAAGTCTCAGTTATCTCAACATGTCATGCCCACGGCAGAACAGAGTCCAGGTGGTGAATTGGTGTCTGGAACAACGTAGCTCCAACAAGAAGCTATCTCTGCTTAGTCACACCATCATTAGGGAAAAAGTCAACTCTATCAACTTGGAAACTATATGTAAGAATTCCAGTGGCTAAGGAAGCATGAATCATAAAGGGTGGGAAAAGAAAAACTGGATTACATTTATATGATATTGGATGTCTTTTATGCTTGTGGCTGTATTACACATTAATTTGCTCTGAGTTATGTCTAGGAAAGGAACCCTGTTGGTTTAGTGGTTAAGGAATTCATCTGCCAACCAAAAGTCTAGTGGTTCAAACCCACTAACTGTAGGGAAAAATGAAGCAGTCTACTGCTGTAAAGGTATCACAGGGTTGCAGTGAGTCAGAATGAACTTGACTGATAGCTGTCAATGTGCTATCTTTGTTTGGTTTTTGGTTTGTCTGGGGATGTAGATCCCAGAACAAATATTTTAAAGTATTTTGTTATTTAACCTCAAAAAGTGGGAACCAGTGTGAAATTGCAATTCAAACTTTTCTTTCTAAGCTCTGTCTTGATTTCAGAAGCATATTAATTCACCCAAACGCAAGCACATTTTTTTTTCATTTACAAAGTCATAAGTATTCCAGTTTTCCAAAGAGCACAACTGAGTTGCTGCACCTCTTGAGCTAACTACCTGTAAAGCAAGCACTTCTCCACACAGACCTCACTAAAGCCATAAACAACATTTTGTTGAAATTTACCTAATCACATTTTCCAGAAATGCCCCTAAATGTTTATTTTGGTTTAAAGGAATAAAAATCACTCACCGGTTACTATAATGTATGCTTGTGTCACACTGAATAGCAGCTCTTGAGGCTTTTTAATTACATATTCATGAATAAATAAGGAGCAATCCCGTGGAGAGGATGGATAGCCATGAATGTGTATACATAGCTTCAGAAGAAGGTGTCTATAGTCAGCAGTCCTAAAAAGTAACAGGTAACTTGTATCTGTGAAAGTGACTCCCTTCAGATACAGCCAAGCAGGCATTTAGAAACAAACAAAAATACAGCTGTTTCAAAGAAGCGAGTGCAGATGCAGAGTGGGCAACTCTGGAACAAATACAACTTATTAGTCATAGGTGCATCTAGGATGTGTGAAGATAATTAGCCAAGGTATGGGCAGGGCTAAGAGAGTCCTGGTGTGCAGTGGTCAAAGTGATCTGCTTGTAACCAAACAAGGTCAGTTAGTGGCTTGAATATACCAACCACGCTGCATGAGAAAGAGATAGCAGTCTGATTGCATAAAGATTTACTGTCCTGGAAACCCCATGGGGTAGATCTGCTATGAGTAGGAATTGACTTGATGCCTGTGAATTGGGTTGGGTTTGCATTTACCCAAAGTAATTTGGTCTTTGTCTTTGTTTCTTGAAATATGACTTATGTATTTGAGGACCTTTTGTTACCTACTGGTCTCCAGATCCGACCTGACAAGTTATGCTAATGAGGTGGATCAGGTAGGGGCTGTCCAGACCAGAAAGAACACCAAGGGACATCAGCTGTCCAGAGCAGAGGTGGGAAGGTGGGAGGTGATGGAAGGGCATAATATGCATTGTGTTCTTGCATAATGTTGTTATGTTCCATCATGTCCACTGTGACACATAGCAGTGGTATGAACAACAGATCTAAACCCTGTCCTGTTCTGTGCCATCCTCATCTCTAACACACTTGAGCCTCTTGCTACAGGCACTGTGTCAATCTGGTTGAGGGTCTTCATCTCTTATGATGACTCTTTACCTTTCCGAGCATGATGTTACTCTCCAAGGACTGGCCCCTCCTGACAATGTTTTACCATCTTTGCCTCCAAGAAATACCATGATCACACTTTCTCTAAGACAGGCTTGTTCTTTACATAACAAGTCCCAGCACAGTCTCTGGACACTGATGCTCCAAAAGCTTCCTGGTTGATAAAAGAACGTCAGTGTGCACAGGAGGTTAGTGGGTCCTTTGGACCATGGAGGCTCCATGGTGGGAACTCTTCCAAGTGTATCTCTTCATTGCCATCCTTTTGCTTGTTTTTTATTGGTTTGCACACATAATTTGTTTACATTGTGTTTCATTCATGTATAATCTTTTATATTGTGTTTCATGTAATTATTCATATACATTTCATACAACCAATCACTGCCTATGCCTGTTATCCCCTCTTCATCTTTATTGAATCTTTCCTATGTCTTCATTCCCTGTCCCTCCAACTCTGCTATCCCAGTCATTCCCACCCTTCCTCTTTTCCTGCCCTCTTCCTTCCCTCTCCTTCCTATTTTGGACATTTACACTCACGTAACTGGTTTTTCTTCCATTTTTACAATACTGATCTTATGCAGTGTGTGTCTTTATGAGACTGGGTTCTTTCACATAACATAATGCTCTCTAGCCCACCCTATGTATAAAAATACCCTGTAGTATTTTTTTTCCAAATGATTGTTCTTTAGTGCTGTATAGCATTCCATTGTGTGAATGTACCACAGATTCTCAGTCCTTTTATTTGTTGATGGGCATTTGGGCTGTTTCAGTTTTCTTGCTATTGTGAATAATGCTGCTATCAACATAGGGGTACATATCTCCTTTTGTGTTGTAGTTTTAATTTCCTTCAGGTGTCTTCCTAGTAGTGGAATAGCTGGGTCATATGGGATTTCTATGTTCAGCTTTTTGAGGAAATGCCAAACTAACTTCCAGAGTGATTACACATTTTACAATCCCACTAACTGTATAAGAAAGAGTTGAATAGAGTTGAATCTCTCTGCATTCTCTCCAATACTTATTACTTGCTGTCCTGTTAAACTTAGCTACTGCTACTGGAAGTTAGACGGTATCTCATTGTTGTTTTGATTTGCATTGAATTTTAGCATTTGTGTGTTTGTTGGCTATTGAGTGTCTTCCCTTCATGAAGAATCATTCCATGTCCTGTGCCCATTTTGTGATTGAGTTATCATTCTTTTTCTTGTGAAGGCCCTGTAGGAATTCTGTAAACTTTTCATTATGAGACCCTTGTTTGATATGTCTTTTCCAAATGTTTGTTCCCAGTCTGTAGGTTTTCATTCTACCTTATTGAAAAAAAGGGTTGTTTTGGGATTTGTGTGTGTTTTTTTTTTAATTTTTAAGAAAATGGTTTTGATGTACACAGAGATCTTATTTTTAGAAGGCCCCATTTGTAGATTTTATCTTCTCCTTGTTATGCACTTCTGACTGTATTTGTGCTCTAATAAACTGTTAAGTTCAGGTTTTCCCCACTCTCTAAATCGTAGGGTTCCTATGAAACATTTTAGAAGTGGAAATGGCATAAAGTAAGGAAGTAATCACCATGAATTCGTATAGGAACATTTTCTCCGTGTTCTTAAACCCCAGTGATAAGCTAGCAAATCACACATGAAACCTATAATAGAGTTCTTCACAAACACAATTCAAAGTTTTGGTGACTGCAGTTCCTGGGGAAGGAACTTGGCAAAGTCACTCTCAGTGCTCAGGGGTACAAGCTGCCCTTCTGCAAAACACTAGCAGTTGTTGTTGTTATGTGCCATTGAGTTATGTGTGACCCAGCGACCCTGTGTACAACAGCTCTGAACCCTGCTCTATCTTAAGCCAGTTTCATTGTCTCCAACACACCTACCCCCATTATCCCAGTCACTGAGTCAGTCCATCTTATGCAGGATCTTCCTCTCTTGTACTGTTCTTCCACCCTTCTAAGCATAAGGTCCTTTCCCCAGGATTGGTGATGTTATGTGCCATCAAGTCAAGGATGACATATGGTGACCCTATGAACAGCATCCCTGAACCCTGCCCCTACCCTGTACCATCCTCATAATTTCTGACACACTTGAGTCCATTGTTGCAGTCACTGTCCATCTCATTGGGGGTCATTTTCTTTTTTGCCAACCGTACTTTCACCTTGATTATGTAAAATTCAAAGTCCACTTCAGCTTTCTTTTGGTTGGTAAAAATGAGCATTAACGTAAGTTTTGTAAAGGAGGGGTGGCATAAAGTGAAACTTCAAAAAGTAGGGAATAACTGTATAGTATTTTACCATGAGATAGGCGAGTAGTCCCAGAGAACTGAGAGACTCAAAGAGTTAATGGGAATTTAGCAGAGAGGGAGGCTGGGGATCCCAGAGCTTACAGCTGGTATCCTGAAGGGATTGTGGAGAAACTGCAGGGTTATAGCCAGCAGGTCAGAGTGTCGGTGTGGCTATGATCTTCCAGCATTTGGGTGCTCTCTGGGGCATGTTGATGTTTAATCTGTGAGATCTGACTTCATGCTGATGGTTAAGGTCAGAGGAAGATGAGTTGTGTGTGCACCTGGTGTCAGAACAAAGGTGGACAAAACTGGGAATGGGAATCGGGAGAGTTCCCCTTCTCAGTGGGAGACAGGAAAAGGGAAGAAGTGCTACCAGGGCCCAGTGAGATCTGGAACTATGGAAAGATGACACCTCACTGGAGTTAGGACTAGAAGGGATGCAGCTACATCCACAACCATGGAGTTGGGAGGGAAATGAGAAGACACATCAGCCTTAAGCTGTGACTCCCGTTGGTGGAGTACCAAATAGAATCCAGAGGGCTAGGGAGTCTGAGACTTAGAGCAGAGCTCTAAAATGGGCTGGAAATGGTAGGGAGGGGCATTAAAGAAGGGGATAGCTAGCTTGCTGTAAAGTGGAGATAATGGTAACTACTTCCGACATTGTGGTGAAAAGTACACACGCCTGGTCTAGAAACACCACGTCTATCAAAGTTAGCTCTTACATATAGTGTGTGTGTGTGTGTGTGTGTGTGAGAGAGAGAGAGAAAGACACAAAGACTGTGTGTGTGTGTGTGTGTGTGTGTGTGTGTGTGTGTGTGTGTGGCTGTTGCAAACTGTTAAGCACTGGGTTGTTAACTCATGGTTGCCAGTTCAAGGCCCTCAGAGGAGCCTCAGAAGTCCTGACTGGTGATGACTTCCAAAGGGTACAGCCTGGAAACCCCCTTTGGAGCAGTGGGACTCTGCAACACGTGGGTTCCCCCCAGGACCTGGAAGGAATGCAGTGACAGCTCGCAACATTTTTATTGTAAGAGCTACCGAGGATACAGACACATGTATCTGTTTCAAGTTATGGCCACTTTCTCAATCAGTATTACTAGTTCTCACTTCCTGAACATGCTTTGCAAGGCTAGTTGACATGATGTCTTTTCATGCTTCCTTGTGGCATAGTAGGTTATGAGTGTTGAGAGCTGCTAACAAAGTCTGCAGTTGCAATGTGCTAGCCGTTCCATGGGAGAAAGACGAAGCAGTCTCCTCCCATTAGGATTTATAGCCTTGGAAAGTCCGTAGTTATCAAGAGTCGGAATCTACAGCAGTGCCTTGAGTCGGTAATGATTTTCCATTAAAAACTTACCAGATGACAGCTTCATCTCAGTTAAGCCTGTACACTTGTTCAATCTGTTTGAATAATAATGCACAAACTCAAAAAATGTAGAACTCCTTTCCTCTCTGGAAAAATAATATGTAAAAAGGGTCCAAGGTTTTTGTTATTTTTTTCCTCCTTTTGATTTGCAGGTGGACTCATAAAATATCGGCATTCTAGCTTCTTGAGCGGCAAAAATTCTTCCCCACTGGCTTTTTGATGCCTGACATTCTTCCTGAAAGGAATAAAGCTTTCCCTTCTGCAAGGTGAGTTAAGACAGACAACGAAATTGGCCCCTGGGAAAAGAGCATCTTGGCTGAGAGTTCAGAAGCTTCTCGGGCTGCAGATGGTGATGGAGGCAGAAAAGGAAAGAAAAGGCCCTGACAGTGCGAAGGTAAGTGGGAGTCCCCCACCCCCTCTTCTGGTTGTGCCAACAAAGGAAGTTTCCAGGCCTGAACGGAATTAGGAGAGCAGAAGGAACCTAAATCATTCTTGTGTGGAGCCCAGGTCAGAACTGGAAAGTCAATTTCATGTGTGACATCCAAAAGGAGAGGTCTAGGGGCTGCTGGTTGAGTGTTAGCTGTGCCTAGGGACGATGGTCCAAATACCTAGTAACAGGTACACTGTTACCCTGGGTGGCACATACAGTTAAGCACTGGAACACTAATTGAAAGAATGAACCCATCTAAAGGTATCTGAAGATGTCAGGGCTTGACTTCTGTAAAGTCACTGCCATAAAAGGGTTCCAGAGTGGTTCTACTGTAAGACATCACCAGGAGTTCAAATTGATACAACAGCAACTGGTCTGTGATTTGGTATTGCTTCTGGTATAATGCTTTACAAATACAGAAATAGCACCTGTTTAGATGGAGAGAGATGCAAATACTAGACATAGAATATATTTAGATGGAAATAGAAGTGATACATATTTATTAATACATATAATATGAAGGCAGTGAAAGTTCAATGGTAGAATTTTCACCTGTATAAGAGAGACCTGGGGTCCATTCCTTCCCAATGCACGTCAAGCACAGCCAGCACTCAACTGTCAGTGGAGGCTTGCATGGTACTGAGGTTTGCTGAACAGATTTCATTGAAGCTTCCAGGATATGATGAGGAAGAAAGGCCTGGAGATCTAAGTCAGAAAATTAGCCAGTGAAAAGCCTATAGGCCACAACAATCCAAATTGATCATGGACATTACACAGGACTGGGCAACATTTCATTCTGTTGTTTGTGGGATCGCTATGAATTGAGGTCCAGCTCAGTGACATTCAATAACATTGTCTTTGCTTGGGGGTGAGCAGGGGGGCCGGGAAAGAGTGTTCTCCAGGTGAATGATGATTTGATTTAAGAAGCAACACTAAGTTTATCTGATAATTTCACCATAATATTGACAGTCATTAGGTGACGTATAGTCTCTATTTGTAAATAATCCATTTTAGTGTATTTTTTTCCATGATGTTGAAGCCTCTTATATTCTGCTGAACTTTGTATTCCAGTCATACTTCATTGTATTTTTGGTGATGATTTTACACAGCTGTTAAGTTTACTCTTCAACTTCCACGCTAATTAATTGTAGCATGAGTTACATTCATCACAGTTTCTACAGTTTCTGCTCTAATGTTAAACTTGGGGTAATCTCATTTCCTGGTCCCCTTACTTTTCCTACTTTGTTTTAAAGTAATTGTTGACTACTTGGCCTTATAAAGAGAACTATTTTTGTGGGTTTCCATACAATAATTTATATACATTTTGTTTTGTACAATATTTCATTTACATTGTGTTTCATATATACGTTGTGTTTCACATTGTATTTTATATATAATTATTATTGATCTATGCCTATTATTACCCCATCTTGTCAAGTCCCCAATGAATCTTTCCTATTCCTTCCCACCCATTCCTCCCAAATCTGCCTATTAAGTTCAGCTATCCTAGTGATTTCCATCCGTCCTGCCCCCCCCTTGTCTTTTCCCCCTCCCCCTTTTGGACAATTACATACATCTTACTAGTTATCCTTCTGTTTTTGCAATAATGGTCTTATGTAGTATTTGTCCTTATGAGACTGAGTTCACTCAGCATAATGCTCCCTAGATTCTCCGATATTATATAGTGTTTTACAAAATCATTATTCCTTAGTGCTGCATGGTATTCCATTATGTTAGCGTACCACAATTTCTCCATCCATTTGTTTGCTGATGGGCATTTGGGCTGTTCTCATTTTCTTGCTATTGTGAATAATGCTGCTATCAACATAGATGTACTTCAGTAATGATTTTTCTTAACGGAACACAGTACCTATGGGTGATATATTCTTTATTTTTGACCCAATCTGTTATTTAGCGTAAAGGTGGTTTTAGGATTAGTTTCAGTTCCAGGATTAAAGTATCTTTAAATAATAGTCTCAGAGATTCTTCTAGTCTGAATGGGTTTAGTAGTCAATTTTTTTTTACATTGAGTTCCATATTTTTCTCCCATTTTATTAGGTTCCATCTATTGTAGCTCTAATTAGAACAGTGGATACTGGTAGCTGGACCACCATCAGGTAGTTCTTGTCTCATGGCAATGAAGCTGTGGTTGATGTAAATTAATAGTTGTAGATTAATTTTTTTTATTTCCTTATTTATCTTTCACTCTGAGTAGAAAGAAAGACTTGTATTTTAGATGGTTGCTGTCAAGCTTTTAAGACCTTAGACACAGTACCCCAAACTAATTCTACGGTACTGTACCAATTGATTGAGTCGTTCCACTAGTCTATGATCCTAAGCCTTCAAAAACAAGTCTTTTCTGGTGTTGGGTTGGGGGCAATATCCATAGTTGTACCTCTTATTTGATTTATTTTACATAAAAATATTTATGTGGTGATTGTTGTTATGTATGGTCGTGTTAGAACTGACTCATAGCTGACTTTCCAGTGAATTTTCAGAGGCTGCAACTTGCATGGGAGGAGATTGTCCATCTTTCTTCCATAGAGCAGCTAGTGGATTAAAACTGAGTGTCTTTGGGTTGATAGAATAACTCCTTACCACTACAGCACCAGAGCTCCCTATACTGAAGGCATTGGATAAAAACAAAGCTGCATGAATTTACAGGACACCAATTAAGATGCTTCAACCAACAAGTTAAACACTGGAAGCATTCATTTGTCTTTGCCAAGATATTTGGAAGACCATTAGCTGGCAAACTTAACTTGAAGAGATCCCTATTTGTGCTCATCCCAAAGAGAAGTGATCCAACAGAATATGAAAATCATTAAACATGAGCTCTGATGGCCTAGTAAGTAAGGAGTTGTGCAAATGGTTAATTTGCTCAGTTGCCAGCTGAAGAGTTGGCAAGTCCTGTCCACTCAGATGTCTCAGAAGTATGACCTGGAAATCAGCTTCTGAAAAACTAGCCATTGTGCTCACTTCAGCAGCACATATACTGAAATTGGAACGATACAGAGAAGATTAGCATGGCCCCTGTGCAAGGATGACATGCAAATTCATCATGAAACGTTCCATATTAAAAACAAAAACAAAAAAACCTAGCCATTGAAAACTCTATGGGGCACAGTTGTACTCTTAATATGCATAAATTTGCCTTGAGTTGAGATAGACTGAGTAACAATTAGAAGGTATTTTATGAAACTGAGAAAAGATTGAAAGCATTTTAAACTTGAGGGAGTGGGAAACTTTATGTAAAGGGCATAATGGTAAATACATTAGAATTTGTGAGTCATACCTTCTCTATAGGAACTGCTCATCTTTGTTGTAGTGCAAAAGTACTTCTGCCCAATGCAGGTGAATGCACAAGGTTGTATTCTGATAAAACTTTACTTGTGGACATTGAAGCCTGACTTTTCCAAAGTCTCTCATGTCACAAAATGCTGTTTTGGTTTTTAATTTTCCTAAGATTTTGAAAAGATAAACAACTTTCTTAGTTGATAGGCTGTGAAACAACTTGGACCCACCAGCTCAAGAATCAACTCTTTTCATCTCTATGCACTTATATTGCATCATCCAAAGATCATTGAACACAATACCTTATTTCCTAATTAAAATACTAGATTACAATATCTGACTGAAACCCCATTCTTTTTATTGCACAATTACATTTTTATGAATATTTTTTCTATTTTCCACACATCAACAATAGTTTATTGCATTAATTACTCATTTTTCATTTTGTAATGTCAACATTTATTAAATTATTAGAATCTTAGATTTAATATTCTAATTGATAATTGACATTTTAATCCCCTTGTTTCATGTTTTCATTAAAATTTTCCATTTCACTAGGAAAAAAATTGCATACATCTGGATTACATTGACATGTTCTTATCAATATTATTCTTCCTTTGAAGTTGTCACACAAGTTTGATTTCTGAAAAAGCTTGATTGTGTAGATTCTCATCACTGGGCTGATTGGCAGTATCATGATAAATGGTGAAGAGATTGAGATTGTTAACAGCTTTAATTTGCTTGGCTCCACAATCAACACTCTTGGTACCAGCAGCCAGAAAATTAGAAGACGAATTGCACGGGGAAAATCGACTGGATGGCATTGATGGTTGGAAATACCATGAGAATTACAAAATGAGACAGAGACACAAAGTGAGGCCATGATGTTGGAAAATGGCCCTGAGATATTTGCTCAAAGCAAGGTACCACAAACATTCAATTTGTTACAAACAGAAAAGAGGCGATAATGTAGTCACATAAAGCACAGTAAAGAGAGCTCAGGTGGCCTAGTGTTAAGAAACTGCACTGCATTCTCAAACACTTGAGGTTCATATCCACCAGCTGCTCTGATGGAGAAGGATGGGCAATCTCCTTACATGCAATCTACTGCAGTTGGAGGGTCAGCTATTCTATGAAAAAACAAAGCATAATAAAATGAGGTATTCTGTGATCCTTTTGACTTTATATTATAGTTACTGTGAGTCTTATCTCTCCTATCATATTCTAATATTGGCTGTTAAAGGTTGGTGATTTGAATCCACCAGTTGCTTTGTGGGACAAAGATAGGCAGTCTCCTCTCATTAAGATTTATAGCTTCAGTAACAAGATGTAGGATTGCAGCAGGCCAACCGCAGCAGCAGGCTAGCCGTTTAAGATCATTGACGTCATTGCACATGCGCGGTCCGCACTTGCACACCGCCATCACAAGATGGTGCCGGCACCTTACTTCCTCATTGA
>NW_006399881.1:7970313-8007995 GCF_000299155.1 Elephantulus edwardii | reverse complement strand
TGTTCAATAAAGCTTCTGCAACGAATCCTGTTTGTCTGAGTCTTCTTCGGCTGCTGGCGGCGAAGTTGCACTCGGCATAGGATCATTGTGAATCAGAGCCAATGTAGCAGCAACAGGCTTGAGTTTCCAGGGCAGCCTTATTGTAATTAACCACCTGATTCTTGACTCACAGTTTTCCACTTAAACCAAAAGCCAAACTCACTGCCATCGAGTCAATTCAAAGGCCGAGTGACTCGAGGGCCAAGGCTTACTAAGGGTCTTCAAGGCTGTAAATCTTCACAGAAGCACACTTCCTCATTTTTCTTCCTAGGAATAATTGGTGGGTTCTAACTACTGACCTTGGTTTTCTGCTAAGTGCTTTAACCACAGCAACATCAGATCTCCTTTTCACTGAGTAGGTTCTCAGTAAATATCTGCTGGTTTAATGAATATTACTTCCCTCAGACCTGGGTCATCCTTCAGTCCATTCCAATGGGTGGTGAAGTCACAGTGTGGTTCCATGTACTAGACCAAAACCCTGGAGGCCATGTGGGTTTGCCATCAAAGGTAGAGGGCAAGTAGAAATCAAAAGACAGCCACCTTGACATTTTCAACTCTTCTTTACATTTGCTTCCTCTTGTGAAGGCCTTCCTGGATCTGGTGTTCCTATTTCCATGATGTAAATGAATTTTCATGGCTTGGTTTCTTGGCTTTGGAGTTCACTGGGTGGACCTCAGCACTCAAAAATCTACCTTGGGAGCCATTAGCACTTCCCCACTCCCTACCCCCTGAGCAAACTAACTGAAAGTGTGGGGAGGGGGCAAGTGAGGGTGGTAAGTTTTAAGTTCCACAAATTCAGGCGACTTACTGTTTCTCTGACAAAGTTATTTTCCTCCTCTTTGAGTAAACTGTCACTGGCTTTTTATGGAATTTTTAAGAAATTCCTCAGATTTCTTAGATTTTGAATTGGATGATTCTGAAAAGAAAATATGTCATGCTGGTTTCAAAGTTGAGTGGTTTCCAATCTGCAGTCCTGGCAGGTCTCTGTTCTCTCTTGAACCTTCGCCGGATTTTGAATTAATTCTAGTAAGTGATGGAGATGGATAGCTTGTCTGCTGCCAGCTTGACTGAAGTAACTTATGGCAAGTTGAGTCAATATGTTTTTCTTTCCTACTTTGGGTATCACATGCCTGGCTAATACCTTCAATAAGATCATTTTGAGCCTTCAATAATCTCATTATAGAAGTGCTTTTGAAATGTAATTCTATAAAAGATAGGCCAAACACTAATCAAAGATTTCTCAAGTATATTTACTTTATGGGGCAGGCAAGAATGTAATGTGTGTTCATATACAGGCTTATTTCTGAAGGTGAAGAACTCATAGGATTTTAGATAGAGTCAAATCAGAGATCTTGCCACCCAGTTTATATTTACTGAGTGCTATATCTCATCTACAATGTTCAGTACTAACACTGAGTATCCCGAGGGAGAAAGAGAGGGGCCTTACCAGATTCCCTCAATACCCCCCCCACAGTATTCCCTTGGCATTTACTTCTGTATTCCTGGGGCTGTTTACTGTGGGTACTTGTTGCTCTCTTCCTGAGGTTATTTTTGTTGGAGTCCTTTCTGTCCACATACCTGACAAACTGAAAGGGCTAGAAGGTTAGTGCAGTTTTCCATTGATAATAGAGAATCAGTGACTAAATCCCTCACCTTTCTTGTCCTTTGATTGGAGAGTCCTGAACATACTCTACATAGTCACCCAGAGCTACCCACTGGGACTGAGCTCCAGTTGTTCTTCCTAGTAACTGGCTTGATTACACACCTGTTATTGGCTCCCTTTCTTTCCTTGTCTGACTTACTCTCTTAGTCTCTGACTACTGTCTCCAAGGATTAAATTTCAAAGAAATTATTTACACTTGATTCCTTATCTCAGGATCTGCTCCTGGAAACACCCAAAGATACATCAAAAGTTCTAGCTCAGATCTTCTTTTTGACACTTTTATACCTTTCCCAACTAACTTTCCAGGTTTGTTTTCCTTCCTTTCCTCTCTTATACACTGTTCCCAGACCATTTCTCTTAAAGCATTGCTCTGATGTGTTGCTTTCCCTGATCCAACCCCCTCATTAGTCCTCCATATTCCAAGTGGGAACAAAAGGCTATCCCTCTGCCCAAACTTTGTGTCTCATGTTCACTGCCCCATCCCTCAGTTGTGAAGAGTTCCTTTGCCTTCTTAAAACTCAAACCAAACGCACTGTCATCCAGTCAATTCTGACTCATAGTAACTGTGGAGAGCAGAGGAAGACTGCCTCATCAGGTTTCTGAGACTGTAAATCTATATGGGATCAAATAATCACATCTTTCTCCCAAGGAACCATTGACCTTTCTTTTAACATTTCAACTTCTAACTCACTGTACCACCAGGGTTTATTGCTCTGTTAAGTGCTTGCTGAACGTTTGTAGACTGATAATTTATAGGAGGGTCAAAAAAGTCATTTGGGTATTCTGGGTATTAAATTTCTTCCTTTCTCCTACTTAAGAAAAGTTCAAAGTATTTTTGTGACATTATAAATTTACTTTTATTAAAATGGACACCCCCCCTTGCTCTTTTATTCTAGAGATAGGGCTTTGATCAGGCCAGTTCAAATAGAATTCCTCTTGTGACTAGAATTCCTCATGCAAATTAGAATACAATATCCTCCTGTAGGTTTCCAGTACTCTAATTTTAACTCCAGAAGAAAATTAAAGCACAATTTTCCAACTGCTTGACCGCCACCTTTTTGTTCAAGCCCAGGCAATAGATACTATGAGTTCTGTTGGTATAGTCCGTAGGGAGTTGCTAACTCAAAGGCTCTGCCTCTTGGACAGTTCAAATCCATCAGTGGCTCCTCCGGGAAAAAAAGAGACAATCTCTCATGAGATTTGCAATCTTGGAAACTCAATGGGGCGTCAGTTATGAGTTGGTTACAACTAAGTGACAATCTATCTGCAATGATAAGAAAAACAAAACCGTTTTTGTCAGAGTAGAACTGTACTCCATATGGTTGTCATTGGCTGCTTTGGGGAAAGTAGAGTGCCAGGACTTTCTTCCAGGGTACTTCTGGGTGGTCTCATATTGACAACCTTTCAGTTAGCGGCTTAATGTTTTGCATCCCTTAGCACCTCCCATTGCAATGATCAACACTTCACAGATACACATTAAGACATACAAACTGAGCAGACCAAGAATCTCATCTCTATCTTGGTTCTGCCCATAATGGGAGCAGGAATATTGAACAGGTTAAGTAACTTCTTTGATGTACAATGACAAGGTTGTGCTCTAAGATCTATTTTAGATCTTTCACACTAAGATTTGAGGGTGCGATTTCAGGAAATCTACATTTGTTCATTCATCTTATTTACCTGCTTAATTGTTTAAGCAGTTCCCACACTTGAACATTACCTGAAGTCAGCCACAGTCCCTGCTTCCCCAAGAAAGGCCTACCTTACCTTCACCAGTACCTTCTTGACCTTCAGGCTGGATAACTATAACATGCTTAACTTGGCCTTTGCTTCCTCTTGAGAAAAAGAAATATTCAGTGTGAATTGAAAACCGCACATGTAATAATGTTGGGATTAATGAGGTGCTGAATTATATTCTTACTTTGCTATTGTTGGCAAGTGTGGCAGTCAGTCGAATTCAAAACTCTGCAGCTGTTCATAAAACAAGAATGCTATTCCAAAGTTTTGCCTTCACTGCGTGGCCTATGATCCATATGGCAAGGACTCTGCATGTGGAAAGTAGAGTAGGCAGGGCCAGTGTGTATGCTGGGAGTTTAGGGGGAAGCCTTCTATCACCACCCTCCATGTCCACTCAGCCACAAAGACAAAACATCATTCCTGCTTGTCTAGTATTAGTGAAGGTTGTTGGGAAGGACAGTCTGACCACTTTTGGCCATTAAAATAGAAACTCTCTTGGGTTCCTGGATTAGACTCCAAGGAGAGCTGAAAGGGGCTGGAGACTAAGTTTCATACATACTGTTTCTCACATATTTCTTCCCAAAGATAGCATTTGTCCCATTGTACATAAGAAGAAATTGTCTTAGAAAAGTAAATAACCCATTAAGAGTTGGCAAGCCAGAATCAAAACCCAGGATTTCTAACTGTAACTGCAATATTCAGTGTAGCCACCACCCATTCATATTCTTAGAAACATGAGACTATATTCTAAATGTACCTTTTCTTTTGTCCTACATGGCAGTTCATTTAGGAGTAAGAGTTGATGTCACCTTTGTTACCTATTAAATATGTAAATCAACTTTCAAGAATCTTCCAGAAAGAAACTAAAAAAGATGTGAATGATTACCAAACATTTATGCAAAAATACATTGCTGGAGATGTGCTGTTGACTTCATTTTTAGCTCATATTGACCCCATATGACAAAATAAAACTTTTCCATGGGGATTTCTAGGATGTAATCTTTATGGGATCAGATCACCAAGTCTTTATTTCTCTGACAGAGCAGATGGTTGTTTGAACTGCTGACCTTTCAGTTAGTAGATGAGAGCGTAACTGTTGAGCCGCCAGAGCTCCTTTAAAAAAATGCTTGTTTACACACCTGTCCAGGGCATGACAATTAGTGAAGGTAAGGAGCTGCTAATCCAAAAGCAGATGTTCAAATCCACCAGCTGCTTTGTTGGAGAAAGAGAATCTCCTTCCCTGTGATTTATAGCCTCTGAAAACCTGTTGGAGGATCAGCTATGAGTCAATTCTGACTTGACAGCATGGAACAACAGAGGAAAAGAGAGTCAAGAAGAAGGGGGACAGTGCATGGAATGTGTGGTAGTTTCTTTGAACAACTGCCTCTTTTGCCATGAGCCCAGAAGACCTGGCTACCATTACTGAACATTAAAGGTTCTAGAGCACAGTTCTGATCAAAAGGGTAGATATGTTGTTGTAAATATAGAACAGAATTTAAAATTCTCATGGATTCCAGACTTCCTAGAGTCATAATGGTTGGATGAGCCCCTGAAACAATTTCCATGAGATCATCTGTAAACCTTAAACTAGAAATCTTCCCTGAAGTCTTCTTAAAACCAAGCAACAGTTAAACTTAACTGGAAAAACATGCCTTCCTTGAGCATTTTGATCTCTTAAGAGCTATCTGCATAGAATCAAATTGACAACAGCATCTTTCATTTAATTGTTGTTAATAAGAGAGGAACAACTGGGGGAGCTCTGGTGGCCTAGTGGCAAGAAGCTGCAACTACAATCCCAGAGGTGCACGGTTCGAATCCACCAGATGCTCTGCCGGGGAAGGAGGGGCAATCTCCTCCTATACCAGTCAGATCTGATTTGACGGTACACGCACACAAAAAATAAAAAAAAAAAAGAGGAACAACTCTGAAAAGTAGGATAGGAATGGTTGCACAACTCGAAGAATGACTTGTGCTCATAGAAACTGTTTAATTGGTATAAATTTTGCTGTGTATAGTCTCAATAGCAACAACATAAGTACTTATATTTATAAAAGATGCTTTGTTGTTGTGTACCGCAGCTTTAGAACCAACACTCTGGTGGGTTTTCAGAGGAAGTTAATGACATGGGAGGAAATTTTCCATCTTCCTGTGGAGCAGCTGGTGGCCTCAAACTGCATGTCTTGATTGTTGCAGCACAGTTTCTTGTCACGAGGCTGCCAGAGCTCCTGAAAAGATGCTTACCACAGTATTATTTATAGTAGTAGAATGCTCTGATAGCCTATTAATAGCAGAATGCCCAAAGAATTGATGCTGAAATCTCTGTCAGGCCAGACCAGAGTCTCAAATATGCCAGATATTCCCAGCTTTTCAGTATAAATTTGCATTAACTGATACATGTGGACACTGAAGTGAAAATAGTACTGACTCAGGCCAACAACTGGATTTTAAGTATATGCAAATGTGTCAGGTGGCCTCTGTAGAGAGGAAAGGCATGCCAGCAGAAGCTGGTTTACATGGAGGGACTACTGCAGGATCTTTAATCCTGGAAAAGGAGTGATTGGGTAACAACGACTCAAAATTCCAAGAGGAATGGCTACATGCACAGCATGATGCCTGCCATAGACTGTTAGTGGGAGGCCTGCAGGTGTCAACAGAAAGAGCTGGCCCCCCAACATCTCTACACTTCAGGGCGGGCCCATTTAGCTGTGCTGGGGGACCTTGTCTCTAAAGGTACATGATGTAATGTGTGAAGAAGCCCAACACAGACCATGCAGCATATAAAGAGGCTGCTAGGCTATAGAATGAAGATCTGATAGCCTGGTGGATAAGGAGTGACGCTGTCAGTTCAGAGGCATGTGATTCGAATCTGTCAGCTGCTCTGTGAGAGAAAGGTGGGCCTTCCCTTCTTGTGTGATTTGCAGCCTCTGAAAACCTGCTAGCGGGTCAACTATGAGTCATTTCCAACTTGATGGTACAAAACAACAATCAGAAGCTTGTGAGGACTAGGATAGTCAGTGGACAGATAAAGCTTCCAGGAGTTCCTTTATGGATGGTGTAGAGCTTGGGTGAAGGAGAAGTCCTTTTGGAATAGGGCTCTGAGGCTGTGACAGAACTTGGAGGGTCTTTATACACAATAGGGCTCAGACGCTGTGATAGAGCTTGGAGAAGCTGAAGCCACAGACTGGAAGTTTGTATATGTACAAAGACACACTATAGAGACTTCACAAGGAACTGGGATTTTTGTGTGAATAAGCAGAGTTTAACACTTGTGAGATGCAGTTGTTCTTATCATAGAGATCTATCAGCACCCACAGGCTATGAGATCTGGGACCTAGAGTTCAGAGATCGTGGTACATTTACACCCATTTCTTGCCAATGCTACATTTAATCTTCTGGAACAAGTTCTTCTTCAGAACTCTTGCTTTGCAGCTCACCGACCATGCCTTGCCTTTGGGCCTCTTCTTAGTCTCTCCGTCCCAGTGGCTACTTTGACTTTTTGAAGCATCACTCGTCTGGCCTTTGTCTAAGTGCCACCCTAGATTCCCACCTCCTTAACTCCCCTGGTCATACAGAAAGAAATAGTAGCTACGTAAAATAAAGCTTATGAAGAATTTTAAGTGGAATATGAAAAGTGTTGGAAAGATTATTAAGCAAATAATGCAGGATGAAAAAGAAAAAAATAATTATATATGAAAGTATATATGGTGAATCTTTGATTCCTGAGCCTGCTGGATTATGTGTGAGATGGGTACGAGAAAGAGGAAGACAGATGTGCAGCTTAAATGAAGTTATTCCACAAATCAGGGAGCTAGAGGAGAGAGCCATAAAAGAATCTCAGAAATGTCAGAGCAGCCAGACTATGGCTTGAAGATCTTTGTTAAATCTGCCCTGGTTGAGGCAAGCACCACTCAGCCCTGCAGGATATCATCAAGGCCTTGTGCTTGGCCGTGCACCTGAAGAACAGCCCAGCAAACAAATAAGGAAAGAATAATGGCCAGTGATGAGTGCAGATAAAGATACAATTTTAAAGAGCAAAACCAAAAGTGTGTGTGTGTGTGTGTGTGTGTGTGTGTATATGTATATATATATATATGTATGTATATATATATGTATGTATATATGTATATATAGTGTGAATAATCAGGGCCGGATACAGGTATTTGGTGTTCCTTCTACACTCCGTCTGCATTTGTTCTTTTCTAATGTAAGTTGTAATGTGAATTCCAGTGGCTTTTTCTTTTGAAGTTTTAGCATTTATTTTAAAATGTAATTTTTTTTTAAATAAAAAAGTATATATAGTGTGCACCTGATTCAGGTGATCACTTGCTATGTGTCTGAAAGCTGGACAGTGAATTAAGGATGACAGAAAAAGAATTGATGCCTTTGAGTTGTGTTAAAGAAGAATACCGAATATCCCATGGACTTCCAAAAGAATAAACAGGAGTGTCTTGAAGAAAGTGCTGACAGTGCTCCTTGGAGGCAAAGATGACAAAGCTTTGAGGATGTTTCCAGGAGAGGCTATTCCTTGGAGAGGGACATCATGTTTGGTCAGCACAAGACAGGAAGACCCGCATCCAGGTGGATTGACAGTGACTGCAGCAGTGGGCTCTACTGTGTCAGAAAAGATGAGGATGACCCAGGATAGGACAGGGTTCAGGTCTGTTGTTTACAGGGTCACTGAGTCATAGAAGACTCGATGACACCTAACAAAGCATGATTTTTACTATCAGAATGCACTGAAAACATGCTAAATATCATAGTGGGAAGGGGTTATGGGTGATTTTTAGGATGTATAGTAGGTCAGATTGTAAACTGCATTTTCTACTGTGGGTCAAGGTAAAGTCGGTGCAGAAGCCTTTGGTGTATCTGACCTCATATTCAATGTCTCTCTCCAACTCTTGAACCCTCTCATTTTGATCAGCTTACTGACTCCTCCCTGCCTTTGTTTTCTTTTCTGAATGGTCTTTGTTCATCCTTGCTCAAAATGAAACTAAGAAAAATAGGTCTTGTAAATGTTCTAGAACTCTGGTGTGTGAGCTCCAAGTAGGAGGGCCTCAGCTTCATCAGAGAAGGCTGCTGCCCTCCCACTGTAACACCCATGCCTCCATGCCGTCTGCTTCATTATGACCCTTCTCAGACTAATGTAGAGTCATTGTATATTTCCTTTTGGAAGGAAACAGCAAAATGGAACATGTCTTTCTGCAAATATACAATATTTTGCCTTAAATAAATGTGAATTTTTTTCCATGCATTAACTCTTTTCAAAGCTGCCATTAGTTGTGAAATGGATCCTTTATGGTACAAGAGTTTTTCAGATGAGAGAGAAGCCCTGTAGAGTTCTCCCGTCTCACGAGCTACATGACAAGTGCTCAGTAGATACATGTTGTATATTGTAGAATATTTCCATCATTCCAGAAAGTTCAGTTGAACAGCACTGTTAAGAGAGTTTTGATGAATGAAGAGTGAGAAGGAATAAGGTCTGGGGTAGTTGCAGCTTATAGAAGGAAGAGCTCTGGTAGCGTAGTGTGTGCTGTTAATCACAAGGGCAGTGGTTTGCATCTACCGGTTCTCCACAGGAGAAAGATTGACAGTCACCTCTTGTAGAGATTTACAGCCTTAGACAGCCAATGAAGGATCACTCTTGAGTTGGAATCATGAGAGTACCAGGGAACCAGTTGATTTAGGGAAAATAGATTTTTAACAGTTGGTACAGTAGGTTATAATTGGACTCACTCCAAAAGTAAAAAGGGGGATTACACTATTCATCAGTAGGAAACAGGAATTTATTCATTAAGAGCATGCTGTTGTTGAGCCAACAGGGGACAAAATTATGTAAACTTCTTAATCATAGTTTAAAAAACAAAAGCAAAAACCTTGAAGGAATAAGTTACTGGTCCTGGGGAGCCTGAGGGCCAGTTTCTGGGTACATCAAGATCAATCAGCATAACATTGCCTACAAAGACAAGGGTCTACATCCGAATTTTCATGAGTAGTCACTGAGGCCATTAAAACTGGAGAGCAGCCATCTAAGGTGGTCCCTCCATGCGCAGCACAAAAAGAGGGAAGAAAAGCCAAGATGCATACAAACGATTAGTCCAAAGGGCTAATGAAGTAACAAGAACCTCAACCTCTAAATCCATGAGTCCAGAAGAACGGGATGGTTCCCAGCTACCACTGCCAAACTCTAAAAGGAATCTTGGATGATCCTGATAAGAGGAGGCGGGGTGAAGGTGGGGGAATGTGGAACAAATCTAAAAAACAATAATTGCTTTCTGCCATTTTGCCTTATGAAAGGTTTCATAGGAATACTTTTGACAGCGAGAGAAGCCTGTTCAGGCTCTAGCTAGAAAGCTGAGCCAGGATTGGCAGTTAACTTGGCAAGCTCATTAAATAGTTAAAGAATTGCTGTCAATATAACGAAATCAACTGTAGAATTGAAAGAATTTTTTGGTAATAGTTAATAGATAAGATGTAATAATTTAGTTTTATGATCCCAGATTACATTAACAATGACATTTGGAGGAAGTAAAAAAACAAGCGAAATGTCTGCTTAACTGGTAGATGGATGGTGTAAACTTTAGCCTTTTGATTTTCATTTGAACAACTAGACAAATAGAGGTCCAGAAAGAGGCTTAATAAATATCAAGGAAAGTACTATTAGAATGAGCAGAAGATTTCAAAGGACAGCACAGGAAGACAAAGTATCGTAATGAAATGTGCAAAGAGCTGAAGCCAGAAAATCAGTGGGGCTGAACTTGCTTAGCATTTCTTAAGCTGAAGGAATTGAAGAACAAATTCAAGCCTTGAGTTTTAATACTTAATGATGATTTGGGCTGAATATTAAATGATCCAGGAAGCATTAAAAAAAGGTGGAAGGAGTATACAGAGCCACTGTACCAAAAAGAATCAGCTGACACAGAAGAATTTCATGAAACAATGTATGAGCAAGAGCCTGTGGTGATGAAGGAAGAAGTTCAAGCTGCTCTGAAAGAACTGGCAAAAAACAATGTCCTAGGAATTGACAGCATACCAATTGACATATTTTAACAAACAGATGGTGCCCTGGTTGTGCTCACCAAGTTATGCCAAGAAATCTGGAGAACAACCACCTGGCTAACTGACTGGAAGGGATCTGTATTTGTTCCCATTCCAAAGAAAGGTGACCCGACAGTGCAGAAATTATTGAACAATATTACTATCACATGCAAGCAAGATTCTGCTGAAAATTATCCAAAAACTACTTGAGAAACACATCAACAGACAACTGCCAGATGTGCAGACTGGGTTTAGAAGAGGTTGTGGTATTAGGGATATTAAAGCTAATGTTAGATGGATCTTGTCTGAAAGAGAGTACCAGAGGAATGTCTGTCTGTGTGGATCACAACAAAGTGTGGCTGACTCTGAGAAGAATGGGAATCCCAGAACATTTGATTGTGCTTATACAAAACCTATACTTGGACCAGGAGGCAGTCATCAGAAGAAAGCAAGGAAACATTGCATGGTTCAAAATTGGGAAAGGTGTACACCAGGAATGTTTCCTATCACCATACCTTTTCAGTCTATATGCGGAACAGATCATCTGGGAGGTTGGGCTCTATAAGGTGGAATGTGGCATCGGAACTGGAGGAAGATGTATCACCAATCTGCATCAGTCTGGAGAATAAGGTGCTCTGATAGAGGCTATAGTCTTTACAATTACTTGTTATGCATCAGGAAGCTGGGCAGTGACTAGGGATAATAGAGAATTGATGCCTTTGAGCTACGGTGCTGGAGAACAGTATTGAATATATCATGGACTGCTAGGAGAACAAACAGGTCCATCTTAAAGAGGGTGAAACCAAGCTGCTCTTTGGAGGCAAGAATTCTGAGGCGTCATCTGACATACTTTGGGCATATTGCAAGGAGGGACCAGTCCTTGGAGAGGGACATCATGCTTGGAAGGGTGGAGGACAGCACAAGAGGGGAAGACCCTCAATGAGATGGATTGATTCAGTGAATGAGGGTAGGTATGTCCGAGACAATAAGGTTGGCACAGGATAGAGCAGGGTTCCAGACTATTGTACACAGTGTCTCTATGAATCACAAGCAAGTTGACAGCACATAATAACAACAAGAACTAGATTGACGAATTCACTTCCAAATTTGCCCTAATTATATTAAAAGGGAGCTTTGGTGGCCTAGTGGTAAGGATTTGTGCCGCCAATCCAAATGCAGGCAGTTCAATTCCACCAGCAGCTCCTCAGGAGAAAGATGGGCAATCTCTAGTGATCTTAGTCTTTGAAAACCTGCTGGAGGGTCAACTGAGTCATTTCCAAAATGACACACAAAAACGCAGCTAAATAAAAATGTAAAGGTTTGGAATAGCTAAGAGCAACATAACCCAATTGAAAAGGTAAGCAGGCTGAGTAGAAAAGACTTTTAAAGAAATGCAACAGAGGGTTGATAACTTGAACATACAGGAGTTTGTGCATGTTTCCTTACAAAACTATGAATGTGAAGACAGAATTCAGAGAGAAAATCTGAGAAGAGGAAGAAATAACTGTTCAACCTCATTAATCTAAATCAAGGAAACTAGAGTAGCAATGAGAAAATTCCTTTCTCACATTTACCATTTTAAAAATCCTGGCAAGAACACTGATGGAAATACAAATTGATGTCTTATTATCTGGAGAGAGTTCCAAGGGTTTTAAAATATTCATTCCTTTTGAAACAATATTTCTACTCCTGCGAATCAAGCCTACTGACAGAATCAGAATTGCCAGACCAAGACTAATGATCAAAGAGGTAAATGAAAAATATTATTTTTGATAATGCCAAGAGAACAGAAAGAGTAGATACTGGTCGAACAGTTTAGACAAGTATAGTATCCATATGACAAAAGTATGGATTAATAAAATTTTATCAGAGGCATTTCTATTAAAATATGTGGAATAATGTTAAAGAAAAAAAATGGTAAAGCAAATTTTATAAACTGGCTGATAAATACGGTATCCTGTCAACTAAGTGAAAAATACAAATACATAGAGAAAAACATTTTCAGGAATTATGTCAAGAAATTAAAAATGTTTGCCTTTGATAATGGGATATACCCATTTGGGCCTTTCATGAGCACTTTAATCCTAAACCCCTAAGTTTACCTCATCATCTTCTCTTTAAGTCTCGTGAATGTCCTCTCTCAGATAATGGCAGCATCTATCTTGGTTCCCAAGCCTGAGATCTGGGGTCATCTTTCCTTCACTCTTCTGTTTCCTCATTCCTGAGGAATTCACCACAAGTTCTTATCAATCTGAACTGCTAAGTGGCTCTTTTCTCCCATCTCTACATTTAAACCAGACTAGATTATAGATTATCTGGGAGGCTGGGCTCTATGAGGAGAAATGTGGCATCAGGATTGGAGGTAGACTCATCAAGAATCTGTGTTATGTAGATGACATAACCCTGCTTGCTGAAACTGCGGAGGACCTGAAACACTTGCTGGAGAAGGTCAAGGACTGCAGCCTTCAATATGGATTGAGGCTCAACATCAAGAAAACAAAGATTCTCACCACTGGACCGATTGGCAGCATTGTGATGGATGGTGAAGAGATTGAGATTGTCTACAGCTTCAGTTTGCTTGGCTCTACAATCAGCACTCTTGGTACCAACAACCAGGAAATTAAACACGAATTGGATTGGGAAAGTCTTCTGTCAGAGACCTCTCCAAAGTACTGAAGAGGAATGATGCCTGTCAGTCTGGAGACTAAGGTGTGCCTGATACAGGCCATGGTCTTTGCAATTACCTGCTATGCATCAGAAAGCTGGACAATGACTAGGGATGATAGGAAGAAAATTGATGCCTTTGAGATTTGGTGCTGGAGAAGAGTATTGAATATACCATGGACTGCTAGGAGAACAAACAAGTTCATCCTGGAGAGGGTGAAGCCAGGTTGCTACTGGGAGGCAAAGATACTGAAGCTTCGTCTGACATACTTTGGGCATGTTGCAAGGAGGAATCAGTCCTTGGAGAGGGACGTCATGCTTGGGAGGGTGGAGGGAGAGGAAGACCATCGATGAGATGGATTGATTGGTTACTGGGGTAATGGGAGTGGTGTGTCAGAGATGACAAGATTGGCACGGATAGAGCAGGGTTAAGGGCTGTTGGACATTGGGTCACTGTGAGTCGCAGGCAACTCGATGGCACATAACACCACCACCACCATCACCACTTAGGCACCATGGTCACTAAAAGCAAAGGGTAGAAGAGACTCTTAGCTCTGCCCTCAAACTTATTTTTGCTCCTTTAGTTCATTCCAGTTTCTGAGCCTTGTTGACTTCATTCCTGCCTCCTTTGACTTGGAAAGACCTCACCTTCCCCAACTCCCCTTAGAGTAAGACTTCTCTCAGGCTCTCCCTCATTTTCATGGGATTCTGAATCAGTACAGATTAGGTTTGTTTGTGAATTCCAAAAGTAAATAATAACCGGCCTTTAGAAAGGTAAGACGATTATTTATTTGGTTGTTATAATTTGCAGGTGACTTGATGTCACATAAAAACAACAGTAATGTTTAAAAAGAGAAAGGGTCAAAAATTGTCCACCTGGGGCAGATGGGGCTCCCCTGGTGTCTCAGTTCTTCTGAAGGAACCCAAACTAAGATAATGGGGGGGGGGGAAATCAATGGGGAAAGGCAATATACAGTAAGGAGATGACCAGCACAGTACCACTAGAGAGCGGGAAGACAGGTATAAAAGTACTAAAGGAAATCAGAATTTCTGAGAGCATACAGGGGAAAATGTGATCACATTGTGAGGATTGATGCTGACTTTATAGACCAGAATGTGGGTCATTCGTTAAAGGAAAAATTTATTTGCTTTGTATATCTTGATGGAAATACAATAAAAAGAAAAAGTTCACTGGGGGCATTTGAAAACTGAAGTGTTAACAACTTGGTTAAATCTCACTCACTCCTATGAGTGGGAGTGACTCATACAGACCCTCCAGGGAGCCTTCAAAAGCTGTAAATGAGGGAGCTCTGGTGGCCTGGTGGCAAGAAGCTACACTGCAATCGCAGAGGTACGCGGTTCGAATCCACCAGATGCTCTGCTGGAGCAGGGGGGCAATCTCCTCCTGTACCAGTCAGATCTGATTTGATGGTACACACACACAAATAATAAAATTATAAAAAAAAGTGCTTCTTAAAAAAAAGCTGTAAATCCTGAGAGTAGATCACCTATCCTTCTCCGTCACTGGCAGATTCAAAACACCAGAGAGGCACCATCTTTGAGTTTGCAGCTCGACTCCCTACATGCACCACCAGAGCTCGCTTGGTTAAATCTCAGATGCGTTCATGTCTGTGGAGAGCAGAAACTGTAAGGTTTCTTAAGGAGTTCCTTTTTTTTCTTGGCACTCTTAGATGGCACCACTAGCCATCAGCATCAGCCTATGGAAAGGTCAGTTCTGAGAAGCATATGAAGCCAGGCAGGCTGTCTCTCTAGGGGCTCTCCTGGTACACACTCTCCAGACCACTTTCCTTTGCAGTATCTTTCTTCCTTTCTCCCCCTTGACCGCCTCACTGTGGAGCTCATCAGTCAGCTAGCACTTCCCCAGAGCCTTATCCCACCCAGGCTTGGCCAACATCCCAATGCATCGTTGATTGCAGAACTGTCAGGTTAACAAGAGCTGGCAAACAAAACACCTAAGATGTTAAGAGTAACCATCTGGCTCTCATGTTTTGTCATAGCTGACCCTTCAGAGAGTTTTCAGAGGCAGGAAATCACACGGGAGGAGATAAATCACATAGGAGAGGAGACTGCCCATCCTTTTGCTGCAGAGCAGCTGGTGGATTTGAACCCTGTGTCTGTGAGATTGCAGTGCACCTTCTTACCGCTACGCCACCAGGGTTCCCTTGTGGCTGTCATAGGAAATGGTAATGTTTGAACAGCACCTTAAGTTAGACAAGGAGCCTTGGTGGTGTAGTGAGCTCTGTGTTGGACTGCTAACCAAAAAGTAGGTGGCTCAAATCTACCAGCTGCTCCACGGGAGAAAGATGAGCAGTCTCCCCATGTTATGTATTGTTGTGTAGCGTCGAGTCAGGACCGACTCATAAAAACCTTCCAGTGGGTTTTCAGAAGCATTTAAGCGCATGGGAGGAGATTGCCTATCCTTCTCCCGTGGAGCAGAGGGTGGCCTTCAGCTACGTGCCTTCTGGATGGCAGCACAGCTTCTTGCTATTAGGCCACCAGTGCTCCCTATGCATGGTGGTGTAGTGAATTTGGTTTTGGTTTTCTAACAAGCTTTTCAGAGCTGAGGGACTATCAGGAATTCTGGCCATTTGGAAATAAAGGTCTCAGAGCTGGCCCAAGCTAAACTGCTTCCAAAACCACTCCAGTACACCTGGAGGGGATGGGGAACTCCACTGCATGCTGTCGAGGAGAATGGTGGCTGCCTGTTGACCAGGGACCTGGGCAGGAATGAGAGGCAGCATGGGATTTTAACTA
This sequence comes from Elephantulus edwardii, assembly GCF_000299155.1. Taxonomy (NCBI): domain Eukaryota; kingdom Metazoa; phylum Chordata; class Mammalia; order Macroscelidea; family Macroscelididae; genus Elephantulus; species Elephantulus edwardii. Next base: position 7,992,082 of record NW_006399881.1, on the reverse strand, counting down.
CTTTTATTAGGAAAATGTCCAAAATTGCATACAAGTAGAGGATACATACAAGAAACTTTGATATCATCTTCATCTAGATTAAACAACCACTAATATTTTAGTTTCATCAAGCATGCTTCCTTTCTGTTATATTATTTTTCCAGAATTTTCTCTAAAACAAATCCCAGGTGTCATTACATTTCACTTCATATGCATCTCAAAAGAAAGTAAGGGGGGGAAAAAAGAAAAAAAGAAGGAAAATCAATGCTGACAACCTGCTTTTATTTGAAATACATTTTTGTTCATCGTGGATTTTTTTCTTCTTGCATTAATATTTCTTTTAAAAAAACCACTGAATTGACCACAGTTGGCAAACTTAATGTCAATTCCTGCCTCGTTCAGTCCACTGTTAAACTTGAAGACATTTGGGAAAAGGGAGGAGAGGTTTTTGAATGGTGGGGTTTTGCAGAGCATTAAGCTAGACATATTTATAGGAGTAAATGAGACAAGAGGTTGTATGCTGACCTGAACTAACATGGTGGAGTCTTAATAAGCTGAGAAAGCAAATCCATCTCCTTATGCTTTATTAGTTTAATAAGAAGGAGAGAAAAAAAATCCCCATCCCAGTTTCGCCCTGTGCCGCTTCTAATTTCAGTTCATAATGTACTGGGGAGGGCTGCTGCTTCCGCCCACCTCCAAGAACCCATCATGATTATGTCTCTGAAATAGCATGAGTTAAAGACTGACTCCAAAGATATTTTAAGGGATAATATCACAATGTTTACTTGTTCTTTATATCAAAGACTCGGGGGGGGGGCGGATTATAACTGTTTGTACGTTTGAACATGAGCCAGGGTTTTCCATTAACTTTTCTAAAATGATCTGGGTCACAGTCTACCGAGTTTGGAATAACTATCAAGGATGAAATAGGTTTTCCTGCTCAGCTGGAACTAAGAGAAAGCATTTTGGGACATACAGTGACAAGGCAAAAAGATAACATCACCACAACTCCTACCAGCTTGTCTCTGAACCTTCGCTTTCATCTTCTCAAGTAGATCTTCTTGGAAGATTGAGCACGTTCTCATTCCAGCTGGCATTCAATGGAGCTTGTCCTGTGTCCAGGCTCCATTATCCCAACAATTCTACAAAGTGGGTACAATTGTTAGACCCACCTTTATAAGTGAGGAAACTGAGTTAGTCATATCTCAGGTAGATACCTCCCATGTTGTTGTTGATTGCCATCGAGTAGAGCACGACTCATAGTGACCCTGTGAACCCTTTCTGTAACTTTCCCCATTTATCAAAGTTCATAGTTTCCAAAGGCTTGTTCTTTAGGAAGTGGATGCCATGCTTGCCCCTTAATGTTATGTAAATTTGCCCTCATTTTGAAACAATTGAGTTAATCCCTGAAAAACCCATGCCACCAAGTTGATTCACAACACAACAAAACCAGTAGGAGAGATGGAGCACAATTGCCCCATTGGTTTTCGAGGCTGTAAATCTTCATGAAGCATAAGCCTTCATCCTTCTCCCATGACGTGGCTGCTGGGTTCAAACCACTGGGCTTGAGGTTAACATCCAAATGGTTCAACCAATGCGCCACCTTGGATCTTTGAACCAGCACCTGTTTACAGCAAAATCTTCCTCATTCACTTGCTGGACTTGCAACTTTTTCCCAGTAATTGAAAAGGTTTCTAGTCTTTCCTTACACTAAAACCAGATGAAACTATGCTCATTGTCGTGCAGTCTGTTCTTAAGCCCAGCAGTGATAGAGGGCGGAGAGCTGCCCCTGGGTTTCCTCACCTGTGAGTCTGTGTGGAAGCCCGGTGCCACATCTTTCTCCTACAGAGTCACTTTTAAACCACTGAAATTTCTGGTTAGCCAGTTTAGTGCTTTAACCACTGCACTACCTGAGCTCCTCCTTGCACTACAAAGAACTTAGATCCATTGCCACTGAGTCAAGCAGACCTCCTCTTCTTTCTCTGTCAGAGCAGCTGATGAGTTTGGACCACGGACCTGTTGAACTCTTTAGACATGTTAAGTGCTGTCAAGGTACCTGCGACTCATAGTGACCTCATGTACAAGAGCCCTAAACCTTGCTCTATCCTGTGCCAACCTCATTGTCTGTGACACATCTACACCCACTACCACAATCACTGAATCAATCCATCTCATTGAGAGTCTTCCTCTCCTGCACTGACCCTCCACCCTCCCAAACATGATGTCCCTCTCCAAGGACTGGTCTCTCCTTGTAATATGCCCAAAGTAGGTCAGATGAGGCTTCAGAATCCTTGCTTCAAAGGAGCAGCCTGGTTTCACCCTCTCTAGGTAAAACCTGTTTCTTCTCCTAGCAGTCCATGGTATATTCAACACTCTTCTCCAGCACCACAGCTCAAAGGCATCAATTCTCCTTCTATCATCCCTAGTCACTGTCCAACTCTCTGATGCATAGCACGCGATTGCAAAGACTCTAGCCTGGATCAGGCACCTTAGTCTCCAGCCTGAGGTTGTTGCTCTGTAGTACTCTGGAGAGGTCCCTGACAGCTGACTTTCCCAATGCAATTCATCAATTCATCTCTTGATTTCCTGGCTGCTGCTACCAAGCGTGTTGACTGTGGAACCAAGCATACTAAAACTATTGTTTCAATCTCTTCACCATCTTTATTGATGCTTCCAATTGGCTCAGTGGTGAGAATCCTTTTTTTTTATGTTGATCCTATGAGGCAACTGAAAATATCATGGCTTGGGTCAGGCATGCATTAGTCTCGAAATAGCATTTTTTCTCTTTAGCACTTTATAAAGGTCTTTTGCAAAAAGCTGCACTGCAATCCCAGAGGCACGCGGTTCAAATCCACCAGATGCTCTGCTGGAGAAGGAGGGGCATTGTCCTCCTCCTGTACCAGTCAGATCTGATTTGATGGTTCACACACACAAAATAATAAAAAAAAATAGAAAAATTAAAAAATTTAGAAAAGTTCTTTTGCAGCAGATTCACTCAATGCAATATTTACTTTCATTTTCTTAATTGCTGCTTTCATGGGTGTTGATTTTGGATTCAAGCAAAATGAAAGCATTGACACCTTCGAGCTTTTCTGTTTAACATGCTATTGATTGTTGGTCCACTTGTGAGCATTTTTGTTTTCTTAATTCGAGATACAATCAATACTGAAGTTCATGTAGTCTTTGATATTCACAGGTAAATACTTCATGTAGTCTTTGTTTTCAGAAAGCAAGGCTGTGTCGTTTCTATTATCACAGTTCTTAGTAAGTCTTTTTAATATTTTTTTGTCTGCTTTGTTTCGTAGTCTAACTTCTCAGTTTATTTGCCCAGCATACAGATTGCATATATATGTTGGAGGAGTATGAACCTGACACACGTATCTCCCATTTTAAACTATACAGTATTCCCTTGTTATATTTGAACCTCTTAACCTATGTACAGGTTCTGTATTAACACAATTTAGTGTTCTAGGACTCTCACTCTTCTTAACAATATGTATAACTTGTTATGATCAGATGAGTACTTTTGCATTTTCAGCTTTATAAATAAATATGAGGATGTTGAAAAACAATACTTTAGTACCACCATTTTCAAAGACTTTCAAAAGAATCACTATTCAGCACTCAGTACCTACCACTGAGTTTATAGATTTCTTCCTTTTTTAGTGAACTGCCAAAAGATGACCTTAAACTACAAGTAATCAACTTCTTTGTTAGATTAACCTCTGAATTAAGCAGCATCGGATGAAGTGATTAAGGTTTATGTGGGGGGAAGAATAGAACATTGTTGTTTCAACAAATTAAGGAAAACACATTCAATCAACAAAATTTAAAGTTGTAAGGGGTGTTGTTTTTGGGAAATTCCTTGTGTTTGCCTGACTCAGTTGAGGTGAGTTACCTTCACCACTTGAAGAAGCAAGTTGTTAATGAGGCCACAGTGATTTACTGATGCTTTTGACATAACCCTCAGAGTATGTCCTACTAACAGTGACTCATTCATTAAACAAATGTGCGCTTTGCAGTGCTCATGTATCAGGTTGGTTGTGTGGTGCTGGGGATGCCAAGAGTTGCAATTGGGGCTGCAATGTGAGAAGGTTAACAGGACAGAGTTAGAAGACTTGCAGAGATCTACCAAGAAGGGTAACAAAAGTCTTCTCAGAGGGCCCAGGTGGCAGTTGAGGTATGAAAAAGCTGTACCTCCCTGGAGAGCTGAAGCACCTGCAAAGCAACACAAGGAAGTAGAAAGTGGGAACCCCTGCTTTTCCCCCACACACATGACTGATACTACTCAAAAGACTTAACATATGCTTGACCCAAGCCATCTTATTTTCAGTTGCCTCATATGTATGTGAAGGTTGGACAATAAATAATGAAAACCAAAGAAGAACTGATGCCTTTGAATTGTGGTGTTAGTGAGGCATGTTAGTTTTACTGTGAACTGCCAGAAGGTTTTAAAAAAAAAAATTCTGGAAAGAAGTGGAACCAGAATGTTCCTTAGAAGCAGAGATGGTGAGATTTCATTTCCGAGGCTTCATGCATGTTACCAGGAGGATCCAGTCCTTGGAAAAGGACATCATGCTGGGAAGAGTAAAGGATTGGCCAAAAAGAGGAAACCCTTAATAAGATGGATTGGGACAGCTGCAACAGCAGGTTTAAGAACAGTAAGGGTGGTGAGAATGATGCAGAACTGGACAGGGTTTCCTTCCGTTGTCTGTAGGACCTCTGAGATGGCGACACCTCAAAGACACCTCACATAGTGACCTCACTTACAATGGAATAAAATACAGTTCATTTTGCCTCATCCTTGTAATTGGCCAGGGACCATTGTGAACCATAGTGTTTTGATTGGCTGGGTTTGGTGGTTTTTGTTTTTTGTTTTTAAATATGCCATCTATCCATTCTTCCAAGTCCACTTTAATCCTCTTAGTAACTGTTTTAGAGTAGACTTCTGTTTTACTCTGATGAAAACTGTCTGGAAGCTCTGATGAAATCTATAAATAGCAAAATTATAACTACATGTGATAAATTCAGTTTCCACAGGTGACTGGCTCAAGTACAAATGTCCAAGTGTAAAATGATTCTCTCTGCTATTGTATAAACATAGGGATCAGTAGTACAATAATATTTTGTGTGTTCAGTACTGCTTAGGCAGTAACTAGCATGTAGTAATTTCTCAAACACCTGATGAATGAATGAATGAGAAGATAAAGCTAGAAGCAGCATTACACCTCTGTGTAATTATAAATTGTCAGGTTAAGTTACCCCCAAGCTTGGCACCTTAAAACCATAAACATATATTATTTCACAATTCTGACCATGAGACTCAGAGACCACTTAGCTTTCTGGTTCTGCATTAAGGTTACAGCAAAATTTTCCTCTGACGAGTAGGAATGACAGTCATTTGATGCTTGTGTGAGGCTAAAGAGTATACTTCCAACCTTACTGATGTGGCTGTTAGTTTGAGACCTCAGTTCCTTGTAATGTGGGCCTCTTCTTAGGGCTGTGCACAATCTGGCAGCTAAATTTCTTTTAGAGTTGATGATGGCAGTGGAAGAGAGAGGTTGCACTGCCTTTTATGTCTCCAGTCAAACACCGTCACTTGTGGCTTATTCTCTTCTTTGGAAGAGATTCACTCCAGCCATTGATCTAGGAGAAGTGACTACAGAGGCTATCAGGAGACTGGAATCATTGGGCCTCATTCCTGGACGTTATTGACCACACCTTGTGAACTTTTCATTGACTCTGCAAATAGCAGCCCACACTGAAACATCATATAAATTTGTTGTTTGCTGTGAAAGTGTTATAAATTATTTATCAACCTTTCACTCATAGTTTTGCAAATATAGTAACGTAATTGCCTCTTTCCTCTTCAGTTACAAAAGGCACCCCCAAAAAGGCAGGCAAATAGACAGAAAGGACAACTACATTTGCACTGCAAGATTTGAAGCTGGTTTTAAGGAATTGGGAAAAAATATTTTGCATGTTTTGTTTTTTTTCATTAATTCGTGGTTGCATATTTTACTCCCTGTGTATTTTGAAGCACAAGATTGTATTTTGGTTGGAATGAAGGTTAGGCTTACATTTCTCAAACCTATCTCTACCAACTCAGGAAAACCATGTTGAACAGATAAAGAACTCTTGACTTTATACTTACCTGGCAGGGGAGATACCATGATCACGAAGGTGGTTTTCCCAAGGTGAGGCTTATCCATTGCACTCCGGATGTGCTGACCCCTGCGATTTCCCCAAATGTGGGAAACTCGACTGCATAATTTGTGGTAGTGGGGGACTGCGTCCGCGCTTTACCCTGACCAAAAAAAAGGGGGGGGGAAGAACTCTTGACTTTAATGGATGGTGCTAATGGATAATGCACAAGCTGCTGTCTGAAAGGTTGGAAGTTCAAGTCCATTCCAAGGTACCTTGGAAGAAAGACCTGGAGATCTATTTCTGAAAAAAAATAAAAATCTGCCATTGAAAACCCTATGAAGCACACTTCTTTCTACCTTGACACTCACTAATCAACATGAATCAGAGCTGACACCACAGTCCATTTAATTACCTTCAGTGTAAGACAGACTAGGAGGAAAGACCTGAAGAGATACTTTGGAAAAGCAATGAAAACTCTATGGATTGCAACAGAACATTATGACACTTAACTTGGTTTGAACACATCATCAGGAAGAGAACATCACATTTGGTGAAATAGAGGGCTAGCAAGGGTGAGTGAGACCCTCAGTGACATAGGATGGCATAGGAGCTGAAACAATGGCCTTGACCGTGCCAGTTACTGTGAGCATGATGCAAGACCAGGCAATGTTCCTTTGTACATAAGATGCACCTTGAGTTAGAATTGACTGCCAACCAACCAATTGCAGTGGCTCCATCTGTTAGTTGAAACTTGTCGATCAGTATTCCATCGACCCCTGGAGTCTCATTTTATGCCAGTGCCTTCAGTGCAGCTGTAATGTTTTCATTCATTACCATTGGCTCTTGATCTGGTGTTTCCTGAACTATTACAGGGTCTGTCAGTTGTTTTTGGTGCATCTCTACCTAGGCAAAGAGGATGTTGTGCAAACAGAACAAGGGAACATTGTTGTTTGTTATGTGCCATCTAGTCACTTGTGACTCATAGAAACCCTGTGTACAAGAGCCTTAAACCCTGCTCTATTCTGTGCCAACCTCTCTGTCTCTGACATGCCTACTCCCATTACCCCAATAACTGAATTGATCCATCTCATCGAGGGTTTTCCTCTCCTGTGCTGTCCCTCCACCCTCCCAAACATGATGTCCCTCTCCACGGACTAGTCCCTCCTTGCAAGATGCCCGAAGTATGTCAGACGAAGCTTCAGAATTCTTGCCTTCAAGGAGCAGCCCAGTTTTATCCTCTCCAGGATGAACTTGTTTGTTCTCCTCGCAGCCCATGGTATATTCAACACTTCTCCAGCACCACAGCTCAAAGGCATCAATTCTCTTTCTATCATCCCTAGTCACTGTCCAGCTCTCTGACGCATAGCACGCAATTACGAAGACTATGTCCTGTATCAGGCGCATTTTAGTCTCCATCCTGAGGTCATTGTTCTTCAGTACTCTTGAGAGATCCCTGACAGCTGACTTCCCCAATGCAATTCATCTCTTGATTTCCTGTTGCTGTTACCAAGAGTGTTGATTTTGGAGCCAAGCAAACTACAACTGTCAACAATCTCAATCTCTTCACTATCCATACTGATGCTGCCCAATTGGCCCAGTGGTGAGAATCTTTGTTTTCTTGATGTTGAGCTTCAATCCATATCGAAAGCTGCAGTCCTTGACCTTCCGCAGCAAGCGCTTCAGGTCCTCCTCAGTTTCAGCAAGCAGGGTTGTGTCATCTACATAAAGCAGGTTGTTGATGTATTTTCCACCAACCCTGATGCCACATTCTTCCTCATACAGCCCAGCGTCCTGGATGATCTGTCTGCATACAGATTGAGAAGGTATGGAGACAGAATACATCTCTGGCAGACAACCTTCCCAATTTTGAACAATGCACAGTGTCTCCTTGCTCTGTTCTGGCTACTGTCTCTTGGTCCAAGTATAGGTTTCACATAACCACAATCAAATGTTCTGGGATTCCCATTCTTCTCAGTCAGCCACATTTTGTTGTGATCCACACAGTCAAATGCCTTTGCATAGTCAATGAAACACAGACTTTCTTCCAGATCCATCTAACATTAGCTATAATATCTCTAGTACCATGACCTCTTCTGAACCCTGCCTGCACATCTGGCAGTTCTCTGTTGACCTCTTGCTCCAGTCGTTTTTGGATAATTTTCAGCAGAATCTTGCTTACACGTGATATTAATGATAATCGATAATTTCCACACTGTCAGGTCATCTTTCTTTGAAATGGAAACAAATATCACTCTTTTCCAGTCAGTTGGCCAGCTGGCTGTCCTCCAGATTTCTTGGCACAATTTACTGAGCATATCCAGGGCAGCATCTGTTTGTTGAAATACAATCTGTATGTCAATTTGTATGCTGTCAACTCCTGGAGCCTTGTTTTTTTGCCAATTCTTTCAGAGCAGGCTCTTCCTCATGCGTTTTTTTCTGTGTCAGCCAATTCATTCTGGTACAGAGACTCTGTATAACTCCTTCCATCATCTTTTAATGCTTCTTGGATCATTAAACATTCTGCCTAAAGCATCCTTAAGTATTGTCACTGGTGGCTTGAATTTGTTTTCAATCATTTCATTAGAATACCTTGCTTTGTCATCCCAAGCTCCCCTTTGAAATTTTCTGTTCAGCTCTTGAATTTCTTGATTTCTTCCTTTAGCTTTGTCTTCTCGGCACTCTAATGCAATATTCAGAATCTAATCTGACATCCACCTTAGTTTTTTCTTCCTCTTCTGCCTTTGTAATGATCTTTTGCATTCTTCATGGATGATATTCTTGATATCCTCCCACAGCTCATTTGGTCTCTGCTCATAGGTGTTCAAGGCCTCAAACCTGTTCCTGAGATGGTTTTGAAATTCAGGTGGGATAGACTTAAGGTCAAATTTTGGTTCCTGTGGATTTAATTTTCTTTTCTTCAACTTCAGCTTGAACTTGCATATGAGTAGTTGGTGGTCTGTTTCACAGTCAGCAGCTGGCCTGGTTTTCACAGCTAATAATTGAGCTTCTCCAGAGATTCTTTCCACAGATTCCTATGCATACCATCGGTTGAAATTCATGTGTATAGCCTGCAGCGTTTGTGTTTCTCATAAAAGGTACTTGCGTTGAATAAATCATTGAATGTGCAGAATTCTAACATTCTATCTCCAGCTTCATTTCTGTCACCAAGTCTGTGTTTTCCAGCTACTGATCCTTCTTCCCTGTTCCCAACTTTTGCATTCCAATCACCCATTATTACCAGTGCATCTTGATTGCATGTTCAGTTGATTGCAGAAGTTGGTAGAAAACTTCCATTTCCTCCTCTCTGCCTCGAGATGTCGGGGCATATATTTGAATGATAGTGGTATTCACTGGATTTCCTTGTATGCATATTTCATGGTGGATCTAGAAATTTCTTTTTTGATTATGAAAGCAACCCCATTTTTACTCACTTTTAATCTGCAGCATAGTAGATCATACGATCATCTGATTCAAAATGTCCCTTTATCTCACTTTATCAATACCTACTATGTCAATATTTATTTATTCCATTTCTTTTTTAACAACGTCCAATTTTTCTACAATCATGCTTCTCACATTCCATGTTCTTTTTTTTAATTTTTTTTACATTCCATGTTCTAATCATTAGTGTCTGCTTAACAGCTATTCCTCCTCCCCTGTGTTTCCATAGTCGAGATCTCAGCCTCAGTTGCCATGTCTGCTAGTCTAAGTATGCTCTATTGTACTTGGGGTTTTCAAAGTGCTGTTATTTTGAAAGTGGATGGCCAACCCTCCTTCCTAGTGTGTCTTAATTTATTTTTTAATTTTTTTAAATTATTATTAAATTTTATTAGTTTTAGTGAACATTTGCAGAGATTTTGGGTTTTCATTCATTCATTGTTGCACTGTTTTCTCTACCCTCCTCCCCAGTTCGTTCTTCTCCCCACCCCCAAATGTCTGTTTTAATTGTCCAATTGCCACAGTGCTTGTCAAAGCCAGTTCTGATTAATCTCCTTTGTCAGTGTGTCCTTTGCCATTCCCTGTCTCTCCTCCCTGAGAGAGACTTCACTCTGATTCATAAGGAAAAGGGGATGACATATTCTCTTAGCTGCTTCCTGCTGAAAAGGGACGCTGTAGGTTTCAGGGTGAAGATCTTCTCTCACTACTCTAAAGGGCTCCTTTGGCAGTAGGAAACACATAGACTATTATGGAGATTGATTTTGGAATTTAGATTCACTGTTATCAATTGTGCTTAGCCGTACATGTTCATATCCTTGAAGATGTATCATGGAAGTGTTGCAGCCTAGAAGATACAAATTTAACTAACAAGTTAACAGTACATGAGTCAAAAATTAAAAAGCAATAATATTCCGAGTTTAGAGGTTCTAATAGTGGCACAAATCAAGTTACAGAGGGAAGGTGGTTCTTACAATAAAAGGCCTATAGACTAGCACTTTGTCTATTATAGTGTAGAGGTTAGGAACCACAAGATGTAGAGGCTCAGCTATGTCATTTATGGTTCTTAAGTCCTGGAGCAAATTCCATCTACCACTGGGTTGTTTTACAACTCGGAAGTTGGCATGCAAGGTAGAGGTGAAGTAAGGAACTGCTTATGAGGTTTTCCGTCCATTCCAACAATTAAGAAATAGTGAGAAGAGTTGGGACCTCAGAAGGCTTTTAGGACCAATTAGTAGGCTCTGTGTCCAGGAGAAAATGAATATACTTAACAGTAATGTTAATGCTCACCCACAGCTCTTCTGGGAGCGTCTAAATCGTTGAAGCGTCCTCCTTTGTTTGCAGCTGGGAGCTGGGGCCTGTCAGTCCTGTCTGCCATGAGGACCTGATGTGGAATTTATTTTTTATAATAGTATCTGACAGACAAGCATTTTAGAGAAAGGAGCAGATGAAAGACATTTTAAATTAAGGTGTGTGTCAGGGTTGTGTCCTCTCTCCATACCTATTCTGTGTGCAGAAAAATTTATTTGAGAAGCTGGACTCTGTGAAAAAGAATGTGGCATCAGGATCAGAGGAAGACTTACCTGTAACCTGCATTATGTAGATGATAACAACTTTGTTGAAAGTGATGGAGAATTGAAATACTTGCTGCATGCAGATTAAAGAGATGACATCCTCTAATATTAATTACATCTCAACCCCAAGAAATGAAAATTCCTACCACTGGACCAAGGATCAATAGTTGGAAAACATGGACTTGGTGACAGAAATGAAGCTGGAGACAGAATGATATAATTTTGCACTTATCAATGATTATTCATTTGAAATATGTTTTATAAGAAACATAGACACAGGCTATACACATGAATTTCACCTGATGGTATGTGTAGGAATTAGGTCGATTACATCTGTGGAAAGAACCGCTGGAGAAGCTCAAAGTCAGCTGTTGTTAGGAGAGCTGTTCCTTGAAGAGAGACATCATGCTAGGAAAGGTAGAGGGTAGAAGAAAGAGAGGACGACCCTCAACCAGGTGGATTGACACTGTGACTACTGCAGTGGGCTTTAGTGTGTCAAGGAGTGTGAGGATGGTACAGGATGGAACAGGGTTCAGATCTTTTGTTCATAGGGTTGCTATGAGCTGCACTCAACTTGATGGCACCTAACAACAACAACAATCCCAATGGAGAAGTTAAACTTGTTCACTCAGTATCAAATAAGGAAGAACCAAAATAAATATTATCCAATTATGTCGTGGCTTTGAACATCTTCACACAGCCATTTCCTCCTCCAAGATGGTTTTGCACAGTCATTGCTAAACCCGACCCAGATGTTTTAGATCAGTTTCACTAGATCACTTCTAGAGCTAAAGCTAAGCCTTTGCTCTAACTGAATTGCTCAACACTGTACTTCTAAGAAGGACCAAAACCATCTTGGTCCTTTGAGTTTTATACCACCTTGGCAGCCTCTATAAGGTTAGTAACCTTAGCCAAAAAAATGCTTTTAAGGTATTTCTATGTAAGAATTAGATGACGGTTTTTTACTTTGAAGTATATCTCTAGTTGGAATTTTAGATATCACTTAACAAATTCAGACTCTGCCTTAGTGCTCATATTTTGGGCCACTTGGCCACAGGGTCTATTAAATTTTTACTTCAAGGCTAGATTAGTGGACAGGCGCAAGCTTATCAAAGTTTGAATGTCTTTAGAGAATGGTGATTTTTATCAGGTAGCAATTTCTCCTTTCCTTAACTAGCTCTCTTGGTATCGCATGGTTGAATAACAATTTATGTTGGTCCAGCCAGTAGTTCTGAAACATTAATGGGCTTAAAAACCCCCCAGGGGCTCTTGTTAAAATATAGCCCTTTTCAAAGAGGCTTCCAGATTATGCTGATAATGCTGAACACTGACTAAATTGGAATGGCCAGGCCCCACAACTTCCCCCATGGTGATTAAAGGAAGAAATTTATTTACTTTAATAGAGATCTAGTTAGTTCTCTTAGTTGAGTTGTCTTAGGGTTGAGTTCTCACCTGAAGAGTATGGGTGGAAGTGGCTTGGGGTATGTGTGTGAATGAGTGAATGAGTGAGAGAGACACAGAGACTTTCTTTGTCACAGGGCATTTACCTTTGGTTAAATAGATTGGAATAAAGAAAATACTGTTTAGGGCCACTTAAGATCAATGACCCAATTTCTTGTTTCAAATGACCGTAGTAAGTAATGGAAATTGGATGGACATTTTTAGCAAATGTCTTTTCCTTTAAGACGTCAGCGCATTAGCTGTGGTTTATTTACTTCATCTGAAGTGGTCTCAGATGCTGCTCAGGAAACACTCTCCAGCTACTTAAAGAGAATTAATCATATTGAATTAGTGATTGGTTTTTAAAAGCCTTTGCAAATGCCAATACATTCGCAAGGACTTTCAATGTCCTTTCTTTACCACTAGGCCACCATTAGTAGCGACCAAAAGAAAGTAGAACCCCATTACAATTAGACCCTTACTTCAAAAACTCACTCAGCTCTTTGCTATCAAGTAGAAATCAACTGGCCCTCTAGTGAGTTTTCAAATGGATATGAATCACACTGGAGGAGATTGCCTATCTTTCTCTCATGGAGCTGCTGGTGGATTCGAACCACCAGAGAGGCACCACCTTTGGGTTAGTGACACACCTCCCTGTGGACTTTGCTGGCCAAGCTCCTATCTTACTTGAGGCTTACAGGAATTCCATCCCATGCTGCTGGATGCTCAGGGATAAAGCCACCAGGCCGCTGGACAGATGTGGCTATACACACTCAAGGAGCCCTGGTGGAGAAATGATTAAGCATTGGATTGTTAACCAAAAATATGGCAGTTCAAATCCATGCTGTGGCTCCACAGGAGAAAGAACTGACCAGCTGCTGCCATAGAAGCACAGCCAGTATGGCCTTGGTCGCATGGTGTTGTTAATGGATGGAAATGGACTCAGCAGCACCTGGCATGTAACACCCTCGGCCTTTGACGTGAAAATCTGTTTGTGAACGGAGAAATGTTGGCTTTGCCCTGGTCTCCCTGGGGGAGACCATGCTGGACAATATGTTGAGGCAATTGAGTTGTTGTTGTTGTTATGTGCCGTCTAGTCGCCTGCGACTCATAGCGACCCTATGTACAACAGCTCTAAACTCCACTCTGTCCTGTGCCAATCGCACTGTCTCTGACAGTCCCATCCCAATTATCCCAGTCACTGAATCAATCCACCTCACAGAGGACCTTCCTCTCCTGCGCCGTCCCTCCACCCTCCCAAGCATGATGTCCCTCTCTAAGGACCGGTCTCTCCTCACAACATGCCCAAAGTATGTTAGACGGAGCCTCAGAATCCTTGCCTCCAAGGAGCCACCCGGTTTAACCCTCTCCAGGACAAATCTGTTGGTTTTCCTAGCAGTCCGAGTAGAACGACTAAAAATGAAAGGAAGTGCTTGATGAAGACATGTCAACTCTTTGGTCAGGGACGAGCTTACTTTGTTTACCGGACTATCCCTTGTTCATTGATACCTGTTTGATGGTAACATTATTGCTTTTCGTCACCACTCAAAAAAATTTTATTTTTTAAAAAACAACCAAAATGCACTTGCTATAAAATAAAATTGAAAACCTCCCCATCCAAGCATATCAAAACCTTAAATATGCATGAACCTTGTAATTCTTTTTCTTTTTTTTTAATTATCGCAATATTTTTTATTAAAATACTGTTATACCCAATGGAATTCAGCAGCATTCCTGTTACAGGGTGGCATAACAAATAGCCAAGTATCATTCTCTTTCTTACTCTACTTTGTTCCTCCTTCAATTTAATGGTGCTGAAAATTCCCTTTATTTGCATTTCTCATCTAGATTTTTCTCTTTCCAAGCAACAGTTACCAGAGTCTCTTAGTGTGACTTCTGTTTACTAAGTGGATTAAAGACAAGCTAATGGAAGAGATTTATTTCAATATCCTGGTAACATTCCTAATCTGGGAAACAGATGTCCTCACACCTTTTTACATCTTTGTGTTCAGTGATTAAAGTAAGGCTCCAGAATCTCTCAAATGATTCAAATTCATTTTCCACTCGGCTCAAAGTGGGTAGCCATAAAGATGAAGGCTTTGAACCTTAAATGTAACAAACAGGAGGAAAAAGAAGGTGCACAACAGGGGAGCAAGTCCATCAACTAGTTCCCAGTTGTTGTTTTTCTATGTTTCTCTTAGCTCTCAAGCCCATCTCTTCATTGAATTCTTTTATTGTGGCAGAATTTTTAGTTGTTGGTTTATTTTTTTTTCCTTATCCCACACACATAGATTTACATATGATTTAGAAAAACAATCAAAAATCAAAACCAGAAACCCCCAACCCGTTGTTGTCAAGCTGATTCTGACTCAGGGAGACACTCTGTGGTTTCCAAGGCTGAAAACTCTTTATAGAGTCAGACTGCCTCATCTTTCTGCCACCTTCTTTGGAAGGTAAAAATCCAGGTCTCCGTTATATTGATTCCTTCTTTTGTAACACTAGACATTCCTTGGTTCTTTGTGATCCTCACTTTCCCTGGCATGTGAATGAGTCTCTCTGCTCTGCCATTCTTTATAACTCAAAAGGGGTTGGTTTTAGGATCCAACCTATTGTGGTATGCCCTCAACTGAATGGTTCTGTTACATTCAGTTTCAGTGTGGCAAGTCATTGCATTGCATGAAATTGCATCCACAGGTATCAGAGTTAAGGTTCCACCACATAATTCTGGGAGGAAATACTTCTTCAATCCATAACACCTACCACTGTAATCTGTCAGAGAAATGATTGTGTTGTTTAGAACAAACTCATAAATTATGTATGTTAAAAAGGCACTGGGTGAATAAAGAAAAGGGACTGAGTTGAGATGAAGATTGAGTTTGCTAATTGATATGATCAAGATATCAAATGACATGTTGCATTTGACAAAGCTACTGTTGAGATATCTTTAAAGTGCTAAAGAGCAAAGATGTCAGTTTAAAGACTAAGGTGTTGTCTGACTAAGGTGTGCATTGTGAAAGTTGTACAATCAATAAGGAAGACAAAAGAGGAATTGAGGCCTTGGAATATGATGTTGATGATGAGTATTGAACATATCACAAATTGCCAAAAGGGAAAAAAAATCTAGGGGACAGTATAACCAGGGTTCTCTTTTTATCCCCTTTAATAAAATTTTAATTTTATACTGGTTTACTTACAAAGTTTGTATACATTACTTTTTTTAATCAAAGGTACATATTTATTTTGTTTTAGCTTTTAAAACATTTTATACTGGTTTACATACAAAGTTCGTATGCATTGTTTTTTTACACCAGATCTTTCCCTTTTCCTTTACCCATGCCTCCTTCCACCCATCAAATTATGTGACCCTATGATTAAGCCGCCCCCCCCCTTTGGATCCTCATACTCAGTCTGCAGTAATATTCCTATACAGTATTTGTCCCTATGGAACTGAGTTAGTTCACTTAGCATAATGCTCTCCAGTCCCTCCCATGTTAGATAATATTGACAAAATTATTGCTCCTTTGTGCCGCATAGTGTTCCATTGTGTGAATGTATCATAATTTCTCAATCCATTCCATTGTGGTTGGGCATTTGGGTTGTTTCCATATTCTTGCTATGGTGACTAATGCTACTGTGAACATTGGTATACAAGTCTCTGTGCCTCAGTTCTGATTTTCTTGGGGTATATTCCAAGCAGTGTAATAGATGGGTCATACAGAATTTCTATGTTCAACTTGTTGAGGAAACACCAAACTGTAAGGAAATAAAACCTATCAAATGGGATATGACAACCTCTTTAACAAATGATGCTGGCAAAACTGGACTTCCACCTGCAGAAAGCTGAAACAGGATCCCCATACACAAACGTCAACTCAAGGTGGATCAGAGACCTCAGAATAAAGCCAAAAACCATAAATCTCATAAAAGATAAATGGGGACCAAGCTTAGGTGGCCTAGTCTACGGTATAAAGAGACTGTCAAAAACAGCCAGAAATGCACACACAGTCTGAAGAGGATAAAATTGATGAATGGGGCCTTCTTAAGATTAGATCTTTGTGCTCATCAAAAACTTTCCAACAGGGTGAAAAGAAAACCTACTGACGGAGAACAAATATTTGGCAATACCTTTTCAGACAAGGGTCTCATCACGGAAGTTTACAGAATCCTACAGGGCCTCCAGAAGAAAAAGACTGATAACCCAGTTACAAAATGGGCAAAAGACATGGAAAGACTTTTCACAGAGGACATTAGGATGGCCAACAGACACATGAAGAAATGTTTCAAATCACTGGCAATAAGAGAGATGCAAATCAAAACCACAATGAGATAACCATCTCACTCCAGTAGCAGTGGCAAAGTTTAGCAGCACAGGAAGTAATAAATGTTGGAGAGGATGTGGAGAGGTAGGAACTCTTATACATTGTTGGTGGGATTGTAAAATGGTACAGCCACTCTGGAAGGCAGTTTGGCATTTCCTCAAGAGTACTCCTTTGAGGCAAGCATTGGGAAACTTCATCTCGTATACTTTGAACTTGTCAGAGGAGGCAAGTACTTTGAAAAAGATAACATGCTTGAAAAAAATACAGAGGGTCAATGAAAGAGAGGAACGCCGTCAATGAGATAGATGGACAGTGACTGCAACAGTGAGGTTGAACATGGTGGAGATGGAGAGGGCAGGATTCAGATTTGTTCATAGGCTAGCCATGAGTCATAATTGACTTGATGGCACAGAACAACGACGTTATAGTCTGCTTTGCTGCATTTCATACTATTACATATAAGCATGCTACAGACTGTGCCACCAGAGCTCCACATTTCTGACTCATTCTAGATGTGCTTGTGCAAATGAAATGAGCTTTGAGAAGGTCTCTGAAGAATTCGAGACTGCTTCTCAGAAGTTTACCCTGCCTCACAAATCATGGAGGTAAGAAAGGAAAAAATTCATCCCTGTACCAGAAAACTGGATCTCCTCTAACCCTCAACTGAGATGAGAAAAGCTCTTCCAAACACAGCTACATTCCCATTAATTCAGCTGCTGCTTTCCTCCCTCTTTTCCCATGTTCTCTCTCCTGTTGATCTCTGAAGGGAATGTATGCTATTCATTCTTTGTTCACAATTCTTCCTTCTGTTCCCTTGATGTGCCACGTCTTCACTGTGGGGGGATTATGCCTCCCTGTCCCGTTGTCCTTAGGCTTGTTCACTAGATAGGAGCATAAATTGGTACTTCTTTTGAAATTTTTTCATCAGTATCTCCTAAAGCTGAATGTATAGCTAGCTATGACCTAGCAATTCATGGGTGTATTCTTAACACATGAACTTGAATGCTGTAGCATAGCGACTCTATGAATAACAAATCTGAATCTTGCACACCTCACCATCTCTGATATTCCCAACTCTGTTGTCACAGTCACTGTGTCAATCCATCTTGTTGACGGTCTTCCTATCTCTCTCTGACCTGCCAACTTTCCCAGCATGGTGCCCCTTTTTTAAATTTAATTTTTTCCATTGTTGCACACTTTGTTCTCCTCTCCCTTTGCCCTCCTCACAATGCACCCCTTGTTCCAGATTGTTATCACACATATAATGCCTAATCATATATTCTTTTCAGACAGTTCTTCCCCTTATCTGATCTAGTGCAGTGTTCAGTATCTGTCCATTCTTTTCCTGACACCCCCCATCCCCAATGTCTGTCCTGTTTTGTAAGTGTTACTTTTGTGACTGGGATACTTCACTCAGCATGTCTTTCAGGCTCCCTCATATTGTATAATGTTAAGTTCACGTGTTTTATATAATCTTTAATGAGTTCATTGTTTTTTTAGTGCTGCATAATATTTCATTGTTTGAGTGTTCCATAATTTTTTAATCCGTTTGTTGATATCGTTATTTGGCTTGCTTCTGTCTCTCTGCTATTGTGAATAAAACGTCAGTTAACATGGGTGTACATACATCTGTTTGAGTTGTGGCTCTGATTTCTTTAGTGTATATTCCCAGTAGTGGAATTGCTGCATCAAATGGTATTGCTATTTCCAATTTTTTAAGAAGACACCAGTCTGTCTTCTGTAGTGGCTATACCATTTTACATTCCCACCAGCAGTGAATACGTTTTCCAATCCTTCCACAACCTCATCGGCATTTGTTTGCTGCTCTGTTGAACTTTGCTATTGTTTCTGGGGTAAAATGATATCTCCTAGTTGTTTTGACTTGCATCTCTGGTAGCTAGAAATTTTGAACATTTCTTCATGTGTATGCCATCTAAATTTCTTCTTTAGTGGAGTATCTATTCATACCTTGTGCCCTTTGCGATTGAGTTATTAACCCCCTTTTTGTTGAGGTGCTGGAATATTCTATAAATTTTAAATAGGAGTCCCTTATCAGTTATGTCATTGCCAAATATTTTTCCTCAGTCTGTGGGTTTCATTTTTATCATGTTGGAGAAATTTTTTGGTGTGCATAGAGATTTGATTCAGAAGGTCCCATTCATTAATTCTCTTCTGGGTGTTTGTTAAGTTTTTCATTATGCTTGGAAGTCTGCTCATGCTGTCGATTAGGGTCTCTAAAGTTGTACCTAGATTTTCTCTCATGAATTTTATAGTCTTTGGTTTTATTCCTAGGTCTGTGTTCCATCTTGAGTTGGTTTTTGTGTATGGTGTGACACACAATTTATTTTAAAACATACAGTGTGCCCTTGCTCTGTTTGGATAGAGGATAGTAGCTTCTTGATTTAGAAATATGTTTCGTATGAGACTAATTAGTTGTTCTGAGTTTCCATTCTTAATGTTAATCATAGTTTGTTATAAACCATAGAGTGAAATGCTTTTGCTTAGTCTATAAAACACAAATAGACATTATTTTGGTATTCTTTGCTTTCAGTCAGGATTCATCTTATGTCACTAGTGATATCCCTAGTGCCATGGCCACTGCTAAACTGAGTTTGATAAGTGTACTGTTTTAGCTGTTTTTGGATAATCTTCAGCAATATTTTTCTTGCCAGTGATGTTACTTCCACATTCTGTAGGATCACCATTCTTGGAAATGGGAACAAATGTGGATCTCTTCTGATCAGTTTGCCAAGTAGCTGTCTTCCATATTTCCTGGCACAGATTGATGAGCATGTCCAGAGCTGCATGTATTAATTGAACATGTTAGTTGATATCCCATTGGTTGATTCCCAGGGCCATATTTTTGCCACTGCCTTCACTGAAGCTTGAACTTCTTCCTTCATTACCATTGGCTCTTGTTTATATGCTACTTCTGAAATATTTCATTGTCAACCAGTTCCTTTTGATAAAGTGACTTTATCTATTCCTTCCATCTTGCTTTGAAGCTTTCTGGTTCTTTCAAGATTTTACCCATATCATCTCTCAGTATTACAACTCGGTGCTTGAATTTATTTTTCAACTCTTTCAGCTTGAGAAATGCGTAGTGAGTTCTTCCCTTTTTATTCTCCAACTCCAGTTCTTTGCACATTCCATCATAATACTTTGTTGTCTTGTGCTGCCCTTCAGAATCCCGTAGTCATCTTTTTTTAAATTTTATTTTATTAATTTTAATGAACATTTACAGAGATTTTGGATTTTCATTCATTCATTGTTGCACTTTTTTCTTTACCCTAGACATCTTTTGTTCCACATCTCTTCCCTTTATTTTGGCTTCTCAACTCTCTGGTGTAATTTTCAGAGTCTTTTCTAACATACATTTTGATCCTTTCTTTCTCCTCTGTACAGTGGCCTTTTTCTCTCTCCATGGATGATATCCTTAATGTCATTCCACAACTCATTTGGTCTTCAATCATTAATTACCCCAAACGTATTCTGGAGATGATTTTTAAATTAGAGTGGAATAGACTCAAGATTGTCTTTTGGGTTTGTGGGCTTGTTTTTCTTTAGCTTCAGTTTGAACTTGCACATGGTCTGTTCTATAGTTGTCACTTAAGCCTGCTTTTGCCTGCTCATATTGAGCTTCTCCAACAATTCTTTCTACAGACATAGCCAGTCTAATTCCTGTGAAGTCCATCAGGTGAAATTTATGTGTTTAGTCATCTTTTGTGTTTCTTTCTTTAATTTCAATGAACATTTACAGAGATTTTGGATTTCCATTCATTCATTGTTGCACTCAGTTGTTGAATCCTCAGCCTCATTTCTGTCACCACGTTAACACTTTCCCCACCACCATCCTTCCTTAATTGTTTTCAGCTTTTGCATTGCAGTCACCAATTATCATTAATGCATCTTGATTTCATGTTTGATCAATTTCAGACTAAAAAGTTGGTGGAAATCCTCAACTACCCCCTCTTTGTCATTAGCTGTTGGTGTATATATTTGAATAATAGTTGTATTAGAAGGACCTCTTTGTACACACATGGTTAGTAGTCATGATAGATCTTAAAAAGATCTTTTAAACTGTGAATGCAACACCATTCTTCTTCATTTTTTTTCCTTCCTGGGATAGTTGTTGTTGTGTACTGTTGGAACTGACCCAAAGTTGACCTTCCAGTGAGTTTCAGAGGCAGTTAATTTAACAGGAGGAGATTGCCCATCTTTCTCCCATGGATCAACTGGTAGATTTGAACCACATGCCTTCAGGATTGCAGTGTGGCTTCTTACCACTAGGGTCCCAGAGCTCTGTTCCTGGCATAGTAGATCATATGATTGATTCATAGTGATCAATGCCCATCCATCTCAGGTCACTAATGCCTAGAAAGTTGCTATTTATGTACTTCCTTTCATTTTTTGACCATGAAGTGAACTGAAGGTTTTCCTAGAATCATACTTTGTGCAGTCCAAGTTCCAATTATTAATCGATGCTCACAACTGTACCTCCTTTTTTTTTTTAATGACTTCCGATCTGGCCTCTACCTCTACTACTATAGCTACCCTTGTTCCATTGTTTATATCGAACAGATATAGCTTATTGAGGAATAATTACCTAAATCTTCTAACGTCAAAGAATATTTGATCACAGGTAGTAACTTGCACACTTTTTGATAGTACCCATATGGAGAAGTGTATGTGATATATGTGGGCAGTTTATGTATTTTCAAACATGAAACATATTCACAGCCAGTGTCCAGATCATGGATAGTGAGCTGTATTTATATTACCAATTGGCAGCATCAGGATGGATGGTGAAGAGATTGAGATTGTACACAGCTTTAGTTTGCTTGGCTCCATAGTCAACAGTCTTGGCACCAGCAG
>NW_006399881.1:7967957-7969956 GCF_000299155.1 Elephantulus edwardii | reverse complement strand
GGAGGGTGGAGGGATGGCATAGGAGAGGAAGGCCCTCTATGAGGTGGATTGATTCAGTGACTGGGATAATTGGGATGGGAGTGTCGGAGACAGTGGGATTGGCACAGGATAGAGCAGAGATGGCACATAACAACAACAACAACAACATGCAGCAATGAGAATGAATGGTCTCTGACTAAACAGAGCAATAAGGAAAGTTCTCAAAAGCACAATGCCTTCTGAAAGGGGACAGTCCATACTATATGACTCTACATATGTAAAAATACAAATAAACAGTTAAAATATAACCTCTGCTGTTAGAGATCAAGATATTGTCTATACTTCAGGGTAGGTTTGTGGTTGTAGAGGGCAGTAAATTGAGGGACTCAAGTCAAGTCCTCTTTCTTGATTGGCTGTTGTTGAGTTTCCCTTTTGAAAATAGGAGGTTATACGCACATCTCTGTGTGGAGACTATCAACACAAAGTTGAAAGTTACTACCTGTGATCAAATATTCTCTGGTGTTACATGACTTAGGTAAATATTTTCAAGTAAGCAGTATCTACTCCAGGAAAAGAATGGGGCAATCAGTATGTTTTTAATATCTCTAATGTCTTCCCCGCTTTCCCATTTTTCATTACAAACGCCCACCTGCTGAGTTAATTATAATAAAGCAAAGGAGCGACTTGGTCAGAATCAAGGGACTGACTGGGTCAGTGTGTTGGTGGGTGCCTTCAGACAGGCGTTCAAAGGCCACTGACTAATGCAAGGTTACGAGGGTGGAGTCATTTCTGAAGCACCAGAACACAGTGTCCCTGTCTTTTCCAGCTATCAATTACAGGCATGTAGAAAGCAAGAGAGAGCAGGAGATAAGCTCCTTTTGTGGAAATCTTCAAGAACAAGGAAACTGAGACCTAAGGTGGACGTGACATTCTGTTAACTTGACCCTTCTTAGGCAAGAGTGAGTGGAAGCGGGTGAAGACTGCTTCCTCACCACTCCCGCAGCTGGAGATCAACGAAAAGACCATTTCTACAGGGCTGAGAGGTCCAGTCCAGCCCAGCCTGTAGGGCCTCATTTATTCCACTTTTGCCTTTGGCAGAGAATTGTCTCACAGTCAGAATTTTGCTAGACAAAGAGTCAACCTTTGATTATTTAAGAAGCACATCTATAAAAGAAACTGGAATTACAATCTCCCTTCCTCTGTGTGAGGCCCAGAATTATAGACAATTAAATCTGCTATAACTTTGACAAATACTTTCCCTAGAGTTCTGCTGATCACTATCTGAAGGGTAGGGCAATAATATGAAATGCAAGTAGGTTGCCTTAATTACTAAATTATTCACCCATCATTTACTGGATTTGCTTCCAGGTTTGGTTTCCAGTTGCATTTTAAATCAATCTCAAGCAATTTTTACAGTCAGATTCCCTCTTGCCTCATTTTCCTGGACTTGTGTATCCAAAAAAAGTCAGGGAATATTGTCATTAGTCTAGAAGTAGATGCATGTTCCCCTAACCTTTTGAAGATGATTACACAAATTGTGTTTGGTAGAATTTCTGTCAGGTGTCCAAGATTGGTGATTCAAACATATCAGTAGTTCAGAAAGAGAAAATGTGACTGCTTCCACAGAGATTACAGCCTTGGAAACACCATGGGCAGTTCTCCTTTGTCCTATGGGTTTGCTGGGAGTAGCAATCAATGTGGTAGCAAAGGAGAACAGGTTTCCTTACTGAAAAACTCTGATTCTTAAATGTCCTAATACATTTAAGAATCTGGCGGCCTAGTGGGAAGGAGTTGCACTGCCAGCTCAAAGGCTTCCAGTTTGAATCCACCAAGCTTCTCCAAGGGAGAAAGTTGAGCAGTCTCCTCCCATGTAATTTACAGCTTCTCAAAATTCACTGGAGGATCTGCCATGAGTCACTTCCAACTCCACAGTACATAACAACAATGGGCTAAAGAATCTCTTCATGAATCAGGATAGAGTTGTTGTTGTTGTTGTTGTGGTTAAGTGACATCGAGTCAC
>NW_006399881.1:7962354-7966627 GCF_000299155.1 Elephantulus edwardii | reverse complement strand
CCTCCACTCTACCCAGCATGAAGTCCCTCTCTAAAGACCTGTCTCTCCTTACAACATGTCCAAAGTATGTCAGGCAAAGCCCCAGAATCCTTGCCTCCAACGAGCAGCCTGGTTTAACCCTCTCTAGGATGAATCTGTTTGTTTTCTTGGCAGTCCATGGTACATTCAATACTCATCTCCAGCACCACAGCTCAAAGGCGTCAATTCTCCTTCTATCCTCCTTAGTCATTGTCCAACTCTCTGATGCATAACAAGTAATTGCAAAAACCATGGCCTGTATGAGGCGCGCCTTAGTCTCCAGAGAGACACCGTTGCTCTTGAGTACTTTAGAGAGGTCCCTAACCGCAGTCTTTCCTGTCACAATACGTTTTTATTTCCTGGCTATTGGTGCCAAGAGTGTTGACCTTGGAGCTGAGCAAACTGAAGCTGTGAATACTCTCAATCTCTTCGCCATCCATCCTGATGCTACCGATTGGTCCAGTGGTGAGAATTTTTGTCTTGACATTGAGCCTCAGTCTATACTGAAGGCTGCAGTCCTTGACCCTCTGCAGTAAGTGCATGAGGTCCTCCTCAGTTTCAGCGAGCAAAGTTGTGTCATCTGCATAACGCAGATTGATAGATCGTCCACCAATCCTAACGCCACGCTTCTCCTAAATTGTGTTGGTTAATTAAAATTAGTACTACTTCAAAGTACTAACAACGATGTTGTCACTTGGTGGACCAAGCTTACACCAAAGTAATGGTATTTTCAGTGGTCTCATATGTATGTGAAAGTTGAACCCTAAATAAGATTAAAGAGTATAGGTGCTAATCTGTTTCAAATTCAGCCTTTTAATAATTACAAATAAAAATTATTATTTGTGAAAAAAAAAGAATATAGGTGCTTTTGAATTTCAGTAGTGGCATGGATAGGCCAAAGAACATAGACATCAATCTTAAAAGCCACACAGCTGGAATACTCCTTAGCAGCAAGGAAGGTGAAGCTTCACCTCATATACTTTGGACATGTTATCAGGAGGGGCCAGTTTCTTGAGAAAGACATGCTTTTTAGAGAGTCAGAGGAAAAGAGGAAGACCTTCAACTAGATGGATTGACACAGTGACTCTAACAATGGATTAAAACACGGTGGTGATTCATTCCGTTTTGTATATAGGATCACTGAGTGGGAACCATCTGACAGCACCTAATATGTGTTGGTGATTCACTGGTGGAATGCTTGCTTTCTGTGCAGGAGACCGTGCAGGTAGATACTCTGTCCATTCACCCCTTCATGGACAATAAAGAAATCTGGGTGCCTCTGCCATCTCCCTCATGACTTATTAGGAGCAGTAGCCGGTGCCAGAACACAGCATCTTAACTTTGAATTTCCTTCTCTCTCTCCTTGCTTTAGCCACTGTGATCAGTTGTGTTATATACCTCAGAATATGTGTCATACATCCTAACCTCTATGCCTGTGGTTATGACCCTCTTTGGGAATGTATTGTCTCTGCTATGTTTAAGGAAATGGGTTTGATATTTTGAGTCTACAGTTTACGAGATATAAAAGGAACAGGTTAAGCCAGTCTAAAGGGAAGATCATTATCAAGACACATGGAGAACTCCCAAGGAACCAAAACAAAGAAGCTGAAGAGACAAAGACCTTCTTCCAGAGTCAATACAGAGAGAGAAAGCTTTACATTAGAGCCAGCCCTTGATTCCAGACTTCTACTCTCTGAAACTATGAGAAATTAAATATCTGTTCGTTAAAGTCATCCTCTTGTGCCACCGGATAATAGATAGCTAAGATAGTCATTCTGAGTTGTACCTTACATGAAAGTACTAGCATTTAAGGCTTACCTCAGACTTCTGTTCACTTTGGATAATGTAAAGTGTGAAAATAGCAGGGATTTCTGGTCTAAGGGACAGAAGAGTTGGAGTTGCTATTGTCAACCTCTTTCTCTTCCTCAAACTCCTAAAGCATTGGCCCTGTTTTCACCCCTGCTTTTTCTGGAACTTTTTTCTTTTCTTCACATGCATGGCTTATTTCCCTCACTTCTGTCCTATCATTGCCTAAACATTACCTAATCAGTGAGGCCTTCTTTGAGCCCCCATTTAAAGTTGTGTGTGCTCATGCACGCACCCCCCCCCCACACCAGCCACACCCCTATCTATGTTCCCTCACCTCAGTTTCTTTTTCTCCATATTTTCAGTTGTATGTCTTAATTTATCGTTCGATAAGTTTATTATATTTACTTATTTGGTAAATTCCATGAAAGTAGAGACATTCAATAGCTATTTGTAGCATATGTGGATGGACAGATGACTGGCTGGACTCAAGGTTAAGGAGCAGTCACTTTTTATGGCTGAACACCTCTGTAGACGTGACAGAGAGAGCACTTGTCCAGCAGTCAGGCTCTTCAGAGTTTCACTTTATTTTGCCTTTTACTATGTTGTTGTTGTTATGTGCCATCAAGTCACCTGCAACTCATAGCGACACTATGTACAACAGCCCTAAACCTTGCTCTATCCTGCACCAATCTCACTGTCTCTGACACACGTATCCCCACCACCCCAGTCACCGAACCAATCTACCTCATAAAGGGTCTTCCTCTCCTGCACTGGCCCTCCACCCTCCCAAGCATGACGTCCTTCTCCAAGGACTGGTTCTTCCTTGCAACGTGTCCAAAGTATGTCAGACAAAGCTTCAGAATCTTTGCCTCCAAGGAGCAGCCTGGTTTAACTCTCTCCAGGATGAACCTGTTCATTTTCTTAGCAATCCATGGTATTTTCAATACTCTGCTCCAGCACCACAGCTCAGTGGCATCAATTCTCCTTCTATCTTCCCTAGTCATTTTCTAACTCTGTGATGCATAGCAAGAGATTATAAAGACCATGGCCTGTATCAGGCACACCTCAGTCTCAACCGTGACACCATTGCTATTCAGTACTTTGGAGAGGTCCTTGACAGCAGACTTTCGCATTGCAATATGTCTTTTAATTTCTTGGCTGCTGGTACCAAGAGTGTTGATGGTACAGCCAAGCAAACTAAAGCTGTGAACAATCTCAATCTCTTCACCATCCATTCTGATGCTGCCAATTGGCCTAGTGGTGAGAATCTTTGTCGTCTTGATATTGAGCCTCAATCCATATTGAAGGCTGCAGCCCTTGACCTTCTGCAGCAAGCACTTCAGGTCCTCCTCGACAAGCAGTGTTGTAACATGTGCATAATGCACATTGTTGATGAATCTTCTACCAATCCTGATGCCACACTTCTCCTCATACAACCCATAAGAAACATGTATATGTATTTGACCTTGACTTTAGAGTTTGAAATGTGCCAAGTCAGAACTGACCCATAGCGGATCCTCTGGCGGGCTTTCAGAGGCCGTTAATTGAATGGGAGGAAATGATCCATCTTTATCCCCATGGAACAGCTGGTAGATTTTAACTGTGTGACTTCGGGATTGTAGTGCAGCTTCTTATCACTAGACCAACATCCTTACAGCCTAAAAATGACTCTCAGATGGATCTATCTTGTCTTTATCTTATATATATAGAGCTTCCGAGATGTTAGGGAACTGTACTTGGACCACACACACAATGACAGCGAATCCCTTGTGATTCTGAATTATGATTGGACATGTAAGTGAAGGAAGTAGTTCTGTCCTAGGGAAAATTTTAGGGAAAAAACTCCCATATTAATTTTATGAAATAATAGCTGACATTTCATTATCATAATGATATCAATTAAGCAAATGTGAGGAAAACTCTTATATTGCTAAGCTCAACTGACTTTTAAAAGGCATAAAATGGATTAATTCTGTCTTAACAATGTGTCATATGCAATCTATGCAATGTGATGATGTACTCAATAACTAATCTAGGTTTCCTGTCAAGTTCTTTGCCATTGAAAACTGAGACAATCAACTGCCAATGGAGAGACAATCAGCCAGTCATTAAACAGTGCTGAGTTTAGTTTATTCAGTAATTTGCTTATCAGAGCATTTGCTCAAAAGCTCTTTGGTGATTATAAACAAGATAATAGTATTTGAGAAACTGCTAAGGATTCAGCATTGAGTCATTCCACTATTGCCTTCAGGCCCTGATAGGAACCTGGCACAAAGATACAGAATAGAGGTTTGTTATATGTCCCATGGTGCCTCAGATGGGGCATGAGAGCAGGGAAACTCAATGTGGGCTGTTGTTGTTGTTGTTATGTGCCGTTGAGTCGCCTGCGACTCATAGCGACCCTATGTACAACAGCTCTAAACTCCGCTCTGTCCTGTGCCAATTG
>NW_006399881.1:7959374-7961469 GCF_000299155.1 Elephantulus edwardii | reverse complement strand
TGAAACACAGATAGACATTCCTCTGGTATTCCCTGCTTTCAGCCAAGATCCATCTAACATCAGCTACAATATCTCTAGTACCATGGCTAGCAGTGGGTAAAAGCCTCTAGGATACCTATGATCCAGGTATCAAGTAGATCATGGGCAGACTTACCATCCACTGTAGTTTGAGGCAGTAGGCCGTGGGGAGGGATACTGACTTCCCCGCTTTGACTGGGCACATCAAGTGGCTGGTGGGAGAAACACCTGGCACCCAGTGGAGCACATGCCTTCATTGCAGACTAGGACCCACAGATGTCTGCGAGAGTCTGCATTTACTCGATGGTTTCCCCCATGATTGTAGGAGTATGCCATTGAGTGGCGAAGGGAGAACACCAGGATAGATTGAGAGCGAGATCAGCTGTATGTTTTAACACCTCTAACAAGAGGTATTTTTGCTGTTTGAACAAGGGATCCCACATTTTAGTCTTGTACTGGGACCTGCCAAGTGTGTAACCGTCCGTGCATAATATGTTTTCATAGTTCGAGAAAAGATTGTTGTTACCAATTTCATCTTGCTCAACACCCTTGGCACTAGCACTCAGGAAATCAAAAGAT
Organism: Elephantulus edwardii; assembly: GCF_000299155.1. NCBI lineage: Eukaryota > Metazoa > Chordata > Mammalia > Macroscelidea > Macroscelididae > Elephantulus > Elephantulus edwardii. The sequence goes on along the minus strand of NW_006399881.1, from coordinate 7,960,872 downwards.
AAGTTGCAAGGGGGAAATGTGCTGTCAAAGACCTCTCCAGAGTGCTCAAGAGAAACAGTGTCAGTCTGGAGACTTAAGGTGCAGCTTTTTCAGGCCATGGTCTTCGCAATTGCTTGCTATATATCCAAGATCTGGACAATCATTAAGGATGACGGAAGAAGAATTGATGCCTTTGAGTTTTATTTCTTGAGGATTATTGAATGTAGTATGGACTGCCAAGAGAAAAAACAGATCTGCCTTAAAGAGGATGAAATCAGGTTGCTCTTAAGAGGCAAGGATTTTGGAGCTCTATCTCATGTACTCTGAGTATTTTTCCAGCAAGGACCAGTTCTTGGAGAAGGACATCATGCTTGGAAGGGTGGTCGGTCATGCAGTAGAGGAAGACTCTGGATGAGATGAAGTGACACAGTGACTGTGGCAATGGGGTCAGATGTGTCAGAGGTGATGAGGATGACTAGGACAGGGCAGGGTTCGTAAAAGTCATTATGAGTTGTGGTCAACAACATATAATAACAGTAATTATTAAAAGTGGAACCATATCCAATATCGTATCATAGCCTGCTCTGTTGTCTCTATAATCATTCAAGTGCCCTCTCTCATCAAAACCTATTTATTAAATTTTTTTAAAATTTTACACTTTTATTTGCAGAAGTTCGAATATAGTGTTTTTCACACCAGATAGTTCCCATTTCCTTCACATACACCCCATCACTTTGTGTGGCCCTGTGATTAACAACCCCACCCCATCTCCACCCATCCTCACCCCTCTGCTTCTACACTCTCCCCACCTGGGATCTTCAGACTCATTCTACAATAATGGTCTTAAACAGTATTTGTCCTTATGGGATTAACTTAGTTGACTCAGTATAATACTCTCCAGTCCCACTCAACTTATGTAGTAATTTACAAAAATCATTGCTCCTGCATCCTGCATAGTATTCCATAGTGTGAATGAATGTACCGTCATTTCTCAGTCTAATCGATTGTGATTGGACATCTGGACTGTTTACATGTTCTTTGTCCATTTACTCTAGATTTTCATATTTGTTTGAGCATAGTTTTTCATAGTACTCTAATGTTAGCGTTTTCATTTTAGTTGGGTCTGTTGTGATGTTGCCTGATTCGTCTCTTATTCAGATTATTTGTGTCTTCTCCCTCTTTTCTTTGGTGAGTTTTGCTAGTGGTTTGTCGATTTTATTGACCTTTTCAAAGAACCAGCTCCTAGTTTTGTTGATAATTTCAATTGTTTTTCTGTTTTCGATTTCATTTATTTCTGCTCACGTTTTTACAACTTCAGTTTTTTTAAAGGTTGTTAGGTTTCTTGCTGTTCTTTTTCAATTTGCTGGAGATATTGGGTTAGAGAGTCAATAGTCTGTTTTTCCTGTCTTTTGATGTGTTTGCTGATTGCTATAAATTGTCCTCTGATTACTGCTTTGGCTGTTTCCCAGAGTTTTTAGCAAGTGGTGTTTTCATTGTCATTAGTTTCAAGAAACTTTTT
>NW_006399881.1:7956769-7958025 GCF_000299155.1 Elephantulus edwardii | reverse complement strand
TTCAGTGCCTTTACTTGCTTCTTCCTTTTCTGGGATTCCAATGATGCACATGTTATTTCTCTTAATGGTTTCCAACATTATTCTTAGGTTTTCCTCTTTGTCCTTCTTTTTTGAGTCTGCTTTTTGCTCTAGCAGATCAGTGGTGACAATTCTCATCAACTCTGCTCATATGTCGCTCCATCATATTGACAGCCTCTGAAACATTGGACCTTATATTTTGAATAGTGGATTCTTGTTTTTCCAGTTCCACTAATGCCTCATTTGTTTTCTCTGCAATGTTCTGCATTGTTTTTTGTTTTTGTTTTTGTTTTTGTTTAGCTCCTCCTGGTTTTTGCTTGTAGTATCCTGTAATTCATCAAGTTTGTCTTTCATCCACTGGATATATTCAGTTACTCCTCTTTTAAATTCTGTGTCAGAAAGTTCCATCAGACTTTCTGGGTTTAGGGAATCCACTGATACTGTGTCACCCTTTGTGAGTGACATCTTGCTTTGCTCTTGTGTATTGTGTGGGATAGTTTGCTTTCTTCGAGACATTGATATATTCTTGATCTGAAGACAATGCTCTTGAGATCAGTTAGGGAGCTACTGAATTTTTGTGTTTCTCTGAACTTCTGACTTCAGAGAAATGTCAGTTCAGAGCTTGCGAGGGCAGTCTCTTCTTGATAAGACAGGTGAAGGTGCTCCCGATTAAAGGCAAGTTGATTGCCCAGATGTGTAGGCACTGTTGTGGAGCCAAATGTGGTGGGGCAGGCACAGGGTGATCACAAGGGCAGGTCAAACACTTGGGGGACCTTGCTCAAACCTCTGCTGTCTGAGTGTGCTCATTATTGGGGTCCCTACTCAAATTCCTGCTGTCCGTTTCCTACCCAATGGTTTTGTCAGTGTTCCCTGCCTGGTGACACTTACACAGGTGCTCTCACACAACAACCCCTGCTCTAGCAGAGTCCTGCATCCAACAGGACCCGAAAAGTCAAGGTCAAATTCCCACCAACCCACTAGCCTCTGGCTAGTCTGCAGAGTCCACAAAAGCCAGCCAGTGGCTGGCTCACTTCTGGGCAGTTGGTGTAGCCCAAGAGAGCTTGGTCAAATCCCCCCCCAGTGGGCACACCCTTGGGTGCTCTCCCAGGTAATAAGCAATGCCACAGTAAACCCAGTCAAGATCCTATTGGCCTTTCTCCTGCCAGATTAGTTCCACAAGAGCTCGGGTGATAGCTCTGGATGATGGCTGGATCCTGGGTGGTACCCTGAGGTCACAG
>NW_006399881.1:7953802-7955193 GCF_000299155.1 Elephantulus edwardii | reverse complement strand
GCATGAGTTCCTTGGTTTTTAATGCAGCATAGTATTCCATTGTGTGAATATACCACATCTTCTCTAGCCATTCGTTTGTTGATGGGCTCTTAGGTTGTTTCCAACTGCTTGCTATTGTGAACAAAGCTGCAATAAACATGGGTGTGCATATATCTGCTTGGGTGTCAGTTATGGTCTCTTCGGGGTATGTTCAGCTTTTTGAGGAATCGCCAAACTGCCTTCCAGAGTGATTGTACAATTTTACAATCCCACTAACAATGTAAGAGTTCTTACTACACCACATCCTCTCCAACATTTACTATTTGCTGTCCTGTTAAACTTTGCCACTGCTACTGGAGCAAGATGGTTATCTCATTGTGGTTTTGATTTACATCTCTCTTATTGCCAGTGATTTTGAGCATTTCTTCATGTGTTTGTTGGCCATTTAAATATTTTCCTTTCTGAAGTCTTTCTATGTCCTTTACCCATTTTGTAATTGGGTTATCAGTCTTTGTCTTTTGGAGGCCCAGGAATATTCTGTAAACTTTCATTATGAGATTATTTCTGAGATGGTATTGCCAAATATTTGTTCCCAACTGGTAGGTTTTCTTTCCACCCTGTTGAAAAAAGTTTTTAATGAACACAGGGATTTAATCTTTAGAAGGTCTTGTTCATCAGTTACATCCTCTTCAGACTGTACATTTCTGGCTCTATTTGTCAGTCTCTTTATTCCATGGACTAGGCCTTCTAAGCTTAATACTGGTTTGTCTCTTAATGAATGTTTTTTGGGCTTTACTCCCAGGTCACTGATCCACCTTGAGTTGATGTTTTTGTATAATGTGAGCTGTGAATCCTGTTTCAGCTTGCTGCAGGTAGCAGGGTTAGGGTTAGGGTTAGGGTTAGGGTTAGGGTTAGGGTTAGGGTCAGTGCCATATGTTGAAGAGGTTCTCATTTCCCCATTTGTTAGTTTTTAATTCCTTGTTGAATATCAGTTTACCATAGATTGTTGTTGTTGTTGTTATGTGCCGTTTAATCGCTTGTGACTCATAGCGACCCTATGTACAACAGCCCTAAACTCTGCTCTGTCCTGTGCCAATCGCACCGTCTCCAGCACACCCATCCCGATTACCCCAACCACTGAATCAGTCCACCTCATAGGGGGCCTTCCCCTTATGCACTGTCGCTCCACACTACCAAGCATGATGTTCCTATCCAAGGACCTGTCCCTCCTTGCAACGTGGCCAAAGTATGTCAGATGGAGCCTTAGAATCCTTGCTTCCAAGGAGCAGCCCGGTTTGACTCTTTCCAGCATGAATCAGTTTGTTTTCCTAGCAGTCCATGGTACCCTCAATACTCTTCTCCAGCACCACAGCTCAAAGGCATCAATTCTCCTTCTATCCTCCTTGGTCATT
>NW_006399881.1:7927057-7927632 GCF_000299155.1 Elephantulus edwardii | reverse complement strand
GGTCTGGCGGCCTCGCCCTTGCGCTGCGTCGCCCTCGCGCTGCCGAAAGGCTTTGTTCTAAACAACTGTTGGATGAATTGCACTGTTCTTTCAGAGATAGGTGAAAATTGATTATTAAAAATTATCCTTCCTGCATTCAAGAACATAAAAACCTCAGCCAACATTTCACCATACCCAATGTTACTTAAGATTCTTGATTCTTGAGCTCAGTCCTATCAGTATGCTGTCAGTGTAGTTTTTTCTCTGATCCTCAGCTATATTTTTTTTACCTAAATGGGTCCTTTTTTATCATGTAACTGATACAGTCATTTCCAAGCTGCCTCTGAGATTTTTAGAGCTCAATACGGTTGCTGACATTTTTGCATTTCTTACTGCAACCAGATTGACCTAAATGGAGGAGGAAGAACCCACTGAGAAACAAGGCCTGGGGAACAAAAGCAACTTCTTTTTTTTTCCTTTTTATTTTGAGTGAATATTTAGAAGCAGATTATCCGAGAGGCTGGGCTCTATGAGGAGAATTGTGGCATCAGGATTGGTGGAAGGTCTATTAACAATCTCCGTTATGCAGATGACAC
>NW_006399881.1:7923162-7926340 GCF_000299155.1 Elephantulus edwardii | reverse complement strand
GCGGTTGGCGCAGGATAGAGCAGGGTTTAGGGCTGTTGTGCATAGGGTCGCTATGAGTCGGAAATGACTCGACGGCACATAACAACAACAACAATTTAGAAATCATATCGGATTTTCATTCAATCATTTGTAGACATTTTGTTTTAGAACATTAATGACCACTGATCAATGGAATTAACGAATTCAATGTCTAATGAACTACAAAGAGATGTGCTCTTAGCCCAAAGGCAGGCTCTTGGAATCCGCCAGCTGCTCCTGGGGGAAGATGGACAGTCACCTCTCACACAGTTTATGCTTCTATGAACCTGCTGGAGAGTCAGCTGTGAGTCAGTTCTGACTCAGTGGTGGTGAGTGAGTGTGACTGATTCAACTCCACAGGCACTTTCCAAAAGGGATTTATCTGAATTCTTTCCGGGACCAACACACCATTGTGTGGACACATTTCTCAGTTGGAATGGTTACTGTAAATAGAGTTGGTTGGGCTTAGAAGATGAAATACATAATCATTCAAATCTGTGCTTTAAAAAGGCATTTAATTGTATAAGAAATGATTCTTTTTAACATATTCTGCTTTGGAAAAAAGAACACATTGATAATCAGATTGTAGTATCTGCATATGCACATTGCATTACAACGCATAGAAGTGAAAGAGTAGGATTGTTGTTGGTAAGTACCATTGAGTCAGAACCAATCCATAGTTGACTCTCCAGAGGTTTCAGAAGCAGTAAATCACAAGGGAGGAGCTTGCCCATCTTTCTACCATGGAGCACCTGGTGGATTTGAACTGTGTGCCTTGGGTTGGAGCAGAGCTCCCTGAGAGAGGAGGAGTAAAGATTCAAATGGTTTACAATGGCTCTGTCCTCATGGCATGGTCCATTATGTATTGTGCTGCTAACCAAAAGCTCAGTAGTTTGAATCCACCAGCTGGTTGGCAGGAGAATGTTGGGCGGTATCCTCATGTCAAGAGTTACAGTCCCCAAAGCCCAATGGAGGGTTGCCGTGTGTTGGAATCACCTTGACAGTGGTGGATTATTGTTGGGTGCCATCAATTTTACTACAACTCATAGTGAGCCTATGAACAATGGACAGAAATCTTAACCATCCTGCACCATCCTTACAATCTCCCACTGTTGAGCCAGGCTCAAGGCTGTTGTTGCAGTAATTGTATCAGTCCATGTCATGGAGGGTCTTCCTCTCTTTTGCTAACCCTCTATTCTAGTATGTCTTTTATTCTCCAAGGACTGGAGCCCCCTGACAACATGGCTGCCATCTTGCCTCTAAGGAGCACTCTGGCTTCTGTGAGTGAGACACATAGTTATGTAGTCACATGCAAGATTCTTGGTTAAACACGGAGCTGCTAACTGAATCAGTTTGAACTCACTGGTCACTCTGTAGGAGAAAAGATTTGGCAATTTGCTCTTATAGATATGGCATCTTGGAAAACTCCATGGAGTATCTGCCCTAAAGGTTGGAATTGACTCACCAGCACACAGCAACAAAAGTAGTCACATTCCAACAAGTGAAAAGAAACAGGCCAATTTAATTTCACATGCCTAATTAGCCCAATATCTACAAGTAGGGTTTGATATGTAACAAATTGTTAAGGGGAAAATTTGCATTCCTTTTTTTATACCAATTCTTTGAAATCTGGTATGTTTATTACACCTGTTGTATATCTCAGTTCAGATTAACCAGATGTCAAGGGCTCAAGAGCCGTATGTGGCTGGTAGCAAGCAAGTAGAACAATTATTTCCTTATAATGTTATTTGTTGTCATGTCGGAACCAACCCATAGCTGTTTTTCAGAGGCAGTAAATCGCACAGGAAGAGATGACCTAGCCTCCTCCTGCAAAACACTAGGTGGATTTGAACTGTACACCTTTGGGATTACCGTGCAACTTCTTACCACTAGGCCAGCAGAGATCCCTTGTAATAGAGGACTGTAAAGACCTTATTAGGTCTTGCTGGTTGAACCTGGTATGTTTTTTGCACATGTGCTTGATCAGAGTTCTTGGAAAATGCAGAACTTTGCAGAAATAAGAATTTAGTTAAGTAGAGCATTCTGGTATTTATCAGCCTGTGAGGGTTATATTTATAAACAACTGACCCATTAACAAAGTGCTAAATCCTGAAGCCGTGTCTCAGTAAACACTAAATCTCAACTTGAATGCATGAATAGACCTTAAGGGATAAAAGAGGATAGGTTCATTCACATCATCATCATGTGACTTATGGAAACTGTTGCTCCCTGTTATTTAGTGGTACTTCTCTCTGGAGGTAACACCTTCCAATCAATAGTTCTTTTGTATTTTAATGTTCTCCCATTAATACATTCTTTTTTAAATTTAAATTTATTATTAATTTCAGTAAAAATTTACAGAGACTTTGGATTTCCATTCATTTGTTGTTGCACATTTCTCCCCATTAATCCATTCTTGTGTCCCCTTTTCTCACACAACAAAGATTTGTGCAGGAACTTGGGTGATTTTTTACTTTGGTTAGGTTTTGGCTTTTTTGGAGTTTTTTTGTTTTGTTTTTTAAGAGCAGATTGGAATGGAAATCCAAAGTCTCTGTAAATTTGCATTGAAATTAATAATTTAAAAAAGCAGATTGTATTTCATTTGGAATGTAATGTTGAGAGAGGTTAAAAATTCAACCCCACCTTGGGATTTAAAGATTTGCAGTCCACCTCACTTTTAGGTAAAATAAAACAACTCCCACATGTGTTCTGCATGAGAAAGCAAACTTGACTTCTCTGAGTCCATTTTTACCATAGGAAGTTGAGTTGCTAACCCAAACGCAGTGTCTGTCTGGTGGTTCGAATCCACCAGCAGTTCTGCAGGAGAAAGCTGAGCAGTTTCCATTCATGCGATTCACAACCTCAGAAAACACACTGAGTTTGTTCAAACTCCACGGCAATGAGGTTTTTTGAGAGGAAAATTGGTAAATGTTTTGAGGAGCTGAGATTCAGAAATCTGCACCCTTATAGTCTACCACCAGCAGCCAGGAAATTAAAAGACGAATTGCATTGGGAAAGTCTGCTGTCAGAGATCTCTCCAAAGTACTGAAGAGTAACTGAGTCAGTCTGAAGACTAAGGTGTGCCTGATCCAGGCCATGGTCTTTGTAATGCATCAGAAAGCTGGGCAATGACTAGGGATGGTAGGAGAATTTATACCTT
>NW_006399881.1:7920510-7923062 GCF_000299155.1 Elephantulus edwardii | reverse complement strand
GCTGCTCCTTGGAGGCAAGGATTCTGAAGCTTTGTCTGACATACTTTGGGCATCTTGCAAGGAAGGACCAGTCCTTGGAGAGGGAGATGTCATGCTTGGAAGGGTGAAGGGACAGCGCAGGAGAGGAAGACCCTCACTGAGATGGAATGATTTAGTGCCTGGGGTAATGAGGTGGGTGTGTCAGAGATAGTAAGGTTGGCACAGGATACAGCAGGGTTTAGGGCTGTTGTACAGTTGCATGTGACTCGACAGTACATAACAACCACCACCATTAACTATTTTGGATCTGACTCTTTTAAAGGAGGGGTTTTTTTTTAAACTGCCAGACATTTTATGGACCAGCCAAGTAATCGCTGTTCCCATTTTGAACATGCCAGTGATCAAACACTGCATATGAAATTTTGAATTTTACACTGAGGTTATTGACCTCTATTTTGCAATCTTACAGAATAACCTCTTCACTTTCTAAAGTGGTTTTTTTAGAATTTCTCTTTTTTTGGAAAAAAACCCCAACCTAACAGAAATGTTAGAGGAGCACAATGAACTGACGACTAGCAGCCAGAGTCAGCATTGTTGCCATCTTGCCACATTTGCTTCTCTCTCTCTCAGTTGCCATCAAGTCATGTCTGACTCGTGGTGAACTCACGCTGTCAGAGGAAACTGTGATCTAGGGCTTTCAGGGAATGGCTTGTCAGAAGTTGAACATCAAGCTTTTATTTTATTTTTTTTTTTTCACTGAATGTACTCAAACCTTTCAGCTAAGCTTTCGATTAGCCGACAAATGTGTCAACCATTTGCACCCGCCCAGGGACTCCCTAATGAGCTCTGTTAGTGTGGTCTGTAGGGAGCTGTACTGAATACCCTAGAGCCTCACCCTTCTGATGGATTCTAACCACTCGAGGCTCCAAGGGAGAACATGAGCACTTGCCTCCTGTGCAAATTATAGCCTAGGAAACCCTCTGGAGGGTCCAGCTACGTGACAATGAAGGAGAGAAAGAGGGACACCTTCTCTCACCAAAGGTCTATTCATGCTTTTGAACTATTTATTGTGCTTGGCTGAAAGTTTACAGAGTGATTCCCTCAACATAAATAGCACCTTATCCTCTCCTCCTTGAGTTTCCTATGCCACCTTCGTTCCTTCCTTGCTGTCCCTTACTGCCATCTGAGCTGTGTTTCAGGGCAAATGCCCTTTTGGTTTCATTCGATTGACTCTACTGAGGAATTGCACTCCTCCTTCACCAGACATCTGAATTGAGATTGTAAGTTGGGTAGCAGGGAACATTGCATCTGTGATCCCCTTGTTCCTCTGCATGCCATGAATGAGCTGGGTAGGATCAGTGTTCTCTTTGATTTTGTAGTTTCTTGTAGAAAAAGTGAGTCTTGAGGAAAGAGATGAGTGTTTATCCAAATCTATCTATGTATTTAATTATTTCAAATAGACATAAAGAGTAGTTATATTAGCTTAGATGTGCCGCTTAATCTCTATCATGCTCAGTTTCCTCGTCTATAGAACTGACCAGAGTAGTTCGAAACCTTAAGATCTATTATAATGAATATTTTGTAATTCCCCAGGAGTTTAGCTTACATTCTTCCTAAATCAGTTATTCCAAAGAGCTACTTTCCCTTTGTGATTTATTAGAACAAAATTTACATTGATGCACTAGCGACTGGAAGGCCATGGGGGTTACACACTGAAGCTTGGACAGCTTCACAATTTCATCAGAGCTAAGGCAGATTTGAACATACTACAATCGTGCTGTTCATAAGCAGAGGCCAAATCTTGTTGAGGGGTGTTAAATATTCCACACAGAATTACATACCTACCATGAAAGAAAAATGACAGAAACACGAGCAAGAAATATTAGCCTGTCCTCATTCTTCATGTGCCACTGCCCTCTTTGATCTGACTGGTCAGCTGTGGCCACATAGTGCTTCCTGAAGGCAGGTGTCATTTTAAGAATAAAAGAGATGTGGCTGGTAGACCGAATAGAAGCTCTTGGAGTGCTACAGAATATTTCTATTTGTTGTAACTTTTCACTCTGAAAACTGTTCAAGCATATAGTAAACTTGAAAGAATTTTAGCGTAAATACCCATACTGACTTAACTGTGGTTGAGTCAGCTCTGATTCATGGTGACACTTTGTTCAGTTGCTGAGGCTGTAGGAGAAGCAGCCATCTTTCTTCCTCAGTACACCTGGTGGATTCAAATTACCAACCTTACAGTCTACTGGATGGCACATCATGCATTATGTTATCAAAGCTTGAATACCTCTACACGTACCTCTAAAATTCTACCATCAACACTTTACTACAATTCTTTTGTCACATACCCATCCATCCCTTTATCCATCTCTTGATTCATTTTATTTTTTAGAGTTTCAGTGTTCACCACAAGATAAAGGTAAATAATCCAATTGAAAAATGGGCACAGGATATGAACAGACACTTCACCAAAGTAGACATTCAGATGGCCAACAAGCACATGAAGAAATGTTCAAAATCCCTAGCTCTAAGAGAGATGCAAATCAAAAGAACTATGAGATATCATCTCA
>NW_006399881.1:7880798-7919830 GCF_000299155.1 Elephantulus edwardii | reverse complement strand
ATTGTGTACCAGGGAGGGAGTCTTTCTTTTACTTTTGAAAGAGAGGAGCGAACTTGGGGGTGGGGGTGGGGGAGAGGGCTGGGCGGGTAGAGAAGTGCAGCAATGAATGAATGGAAATCCAAATTCTCTGTAAATGTTCATTAAAATTATTTTTTAAAAAAAGAGTTTCAGTGTTAATTTCAGACATCAGCATACACAACTATAACTAGAGTTCAAGAATTGTTTAGCAATTTTTATTTTGATGTAGATTTTACCTACAGTAAGATGCACATACCTTAAATGCACATTAAGAGTTTAGACAACTGCATATATCTGGATCATTCAAACCCATGTCAAGATAAAGAACATTGGATTTCTTTCCTTAAAAAAAATCTTTCTTATGCTGCTGTTGCTGAGAATATACACAGTAAAATATACCAACTTAATGGTTTCCACACATACAATTGAGTTACATTCTTTGTTGTAGAATCATTCTTACCATTATTTTCTGAGGTTTTTTTCCCCCCTCCCCAGTAAGTTAGAATAAACTCACTGCCTCCTCAATTTCCTTTCTAATATTTCTAGTCGTTTGCTTCCATAGAGTTAGACCTTTAACACAATGCTCAAAGACTGTGTGTGTATGTATTTTTTAACTGTTGTCATTGGTAGGTGCTGTTAAGTTTGACTACAAGTCACTGTGACCCTGCAAACCACAGATCGAAACCTTGCCCCATCCTGGACCATCCTAACAATCTTTGACTTGCTCAGCCCATTGCTACATTCACTGTGTCAGTCCTTCTTATTGAGGATATTCTTTTCTTTTTTTAAAATTGTGGTTTTAATGAAAGTTTACAGAAAAGTTGAATTTGTCATTCATTCATTATTGCACATTTTCCTCCCTACCCCTAGTTCCCTAGTTCAGTTTATCTTTTATTTGTTAAAAAAAATATTCATTCATTGTTGCATAATTTCCTTTCTTCCAGCCTACTTTTATATGCACCTGTAATTCTGGACTGTTATCATACAAATAAAGCCAAATCATATATTCTCTTTAAATAGTTCTTTCCTTCATCTGTTTGAATTCAATGTTCATTGTTTATTCCTTCTTTTCTTAGTTTCCCCTCGATGCTTCATGTCTGTCCGGTTTTATAACAGTGGTGTTATTCAGTATTTATACTTTTGTGACGGAGAGATTTCAGCATAATGTCCTCCAGGGTCACCCATGTTGTATAATATTTTATGAGTGTCTTGTTTTTCAGTGCTGCATAATATTGTGTGAAGATACCATAGTTTTTCTATCCATTCGTTTGATAGGCACTTGGGTTCCTTCCATCTCTTTGCTATTGTGAATAATGCAGCAAAAACCATGGTTATGTATCTATCTGTTTGGGTGGCAGCTCTGCTTTCTTTAGGGAATATTCCTAGTAATGGAATTGCTGGGTCAAATGGTATTTCTATTTCCAACTTTTTTGGAAAGCACCATACCACCTTCCATGGTGGTTGCACCACTTTACACTCTCCTTAGCAGTGAATAAGTGTTCCAATCTCTCCGCAACCTCACCAGCATTTATTTACTGTTCTGTTGAACTTTGCTATTGTTACTGGGGTGAAATGAGATCTCATAGTTGTTTTAGTTTTCTTTTCTCTTAGAGCTAGGGATTTTGAACATTTCATGAGTTTGTTCACCATGTGAGTGTCTAGCTTCTTTGGTGAAGTATCTGTTCATATCTTGTGCTCATTTTAGAGTTGGGTTGTTTATCTTGTTGAAGTGTTGGAGTAGTCTATAAATTTTAGATAGGTGTCCCTTTTCAGATAAGTCATTGACAATTTTTTCCCCAGTCTGTGGCTTTCCTTTTGACTCTGTTGGAGAAATTTTTGTGATATGCATAGAGATCTGGTTCTTAGAATGTCCCGTTCATCTATTTTATTCTTTCCTGGTTATAGGGTTTCCAAGATTCTTAGAAGACTATTCTTGTTATGGATTAGGGCTTCTAGCATTCTTCCAAGCTTTTCTCTGAAGTTTATAGGCTTTTATTTTATTTCTAGGTTCTTGACCCATTTCGAATTGGTTTCTGTGTATGGAGTGATGTGTGGGTCTTACTTGAGTAGTCTACAAAGAGTTTTCCAGTTTTGCCAACACCGTTTGTTCAAGAGACTTCCAGTTCCAGACTTAACTGATTTCATCCTCTTGTAAAAAAAAAAAAAATCAGTTGACCGTAGGTAGATAAGTTGATTTATGGGTTCTCAATTCTATTTGATTGATCTATGTGTCTGTCACTGTACCAGTATCACACTGTCTTGACCACCATGGCTGTGTAGTAGAATGAGATGCCTCCTACCTTGTTTCTCTTTTTTAGGAGTGCTTTGCTTATTTGGGGTTACTTTTCATTCCAGATGAAATTGGAAATTGTCTTTTCCATCTCTTTGAAGAATGAAATTTGTATTTGTATTGGGATTGCATTGAACTTGTAGATTACCTTTGGTAGAATTGTCTTTTTCACAATATTGAATCTCCCTGCTCATGAGCATGGTATATACTTCCATTTCTCCAGGTCTCTCTTTGTTCCTTGTAATAATATTTTATAATTTTCTTTGACTAGGTCTTTTGTGTTTCTAGTTAGATTTACTCCCAAAAACTTAATCTTGTGGTTAGCTATTGTGGTGGGTATTGTTTTTCTTAGCTCCATTTCTGTATTTTCTTTGTCATTGTAGAGAAATCCAATTTATTTTTGTACATTGATCTTTTAGCTTGCCACTTGGCTAAATTAATCATCAATGTTCAGTAGTTTTCTCACTGAATCTTTAGAGTTTTCTAAGTATACTATCTTATCATCTACATATAGAGATAATTTTACCTCCTCTTTGCCAATTAGGATACCTCTTATTTCCTTTTCTTGTTTACTATTGCTAAGACTTCCAATACAATATTCAATAGGAGAGGTAATAGTGGACATCCTTGCCTAGTTGCTATTTTATTCTCAGAAGCAATGTATTTAATCTCTCTCCATTGAAAATGATGTTGACTATTGGTTTTGCGTATATACATTTTAATATGTCGAGGAAGTTCCCCTCTATTCCTATTTTGTTGAGTCTTTTAATCAGGAAAATGTGTTGAATTTTGTCAAAGGCCTTTTCTGCATCAATTGATAGGATCATGTGGTTCTTGTTCTTTCCTTTATTAATGTGATGAATTACACTGGGAATTTTTTAAATGTTGATCCATCCTTGCATACTTGTTAAGAATTAAAAAAAATAAATAAAAAAAAGAATTTCACTTGGTCAGGGAGCTCTAGTGGCCTAGTGGCAAGAAGCTGCACCACAATCCCAGAGGACACGGTTCAAATCCACCAGATGTACTGCTGGAGAAGGAGGGGCATTCTCCTTCTATACCAATCAGATCTGATTTGATGGTACAGACAAAAATAATAATTTTTTTAAAAAAAGAATTCCACTTGATCATTAAAGAATTATTTTTTATATATTGTTGGATTCTTTTGGCATGGATTTTATTGAAGATGTTTACATCTATATCCATGAGAGATATTGCCCTATAGTTTTCTATTTTGGTGGTGTCTTTACCTGTCTTTGATACCAAGGATATGTTTGCTTCATAGAATGAATCTGGGAGAATTCCATCTTTTTCTATGTTCTGAAATACTTTATGTAGAATTAGTGAGAATTATTCTCTGAATGTTTGATAAAATTCACTAGTCAAACCATCTGGTCCAGGGCATTTTCTGTTGTTGTTGTAAGTTGTTTTATTACCTGTTTAATTTCTTCTTTTAAATGGGTCTATTCAGGTGTTTTACTTTGGTCTCTGTTATTTTGAGTAGGTTATGAGTTTGTATTTCCTTTAGCTTTTCATATTTGTTTGAGTATAGTTTTTCCACAATATTTTCCTGTTAACTTTTTTATTTTAGTTTGTTCTGTTGTGACATAGCCCCTTTCACCTGTTATTTGGATTATTTGTCTCTTTTCTTTCTTTTACTTTGTTAGTTATGCTAATGGTTTGTGCATTTTATTGACCTTTTTGAAGAACCAACTCCTGGTTTTGTTAATTGCTTCAATTGGTTATCTGGCTTCTATTTAATTTATTTCTGCCCTAATTTTTATAATGTCATTTCTTTTAGAGGTTTATATGTTTTCTTGCTGTTATTTTTCAATTTGCTGGAGATAATGGATTAGAGACTCAGTTATAATTTTTTGCTTCCCTTTGGATGTTATTGCTATAAATTGACTTCTAATTACTGCTTTGGCTATTTTCCAGAGGGTTTGGTAAGTTGTGTTTTCATTGTCATTTGTTTCAAGAAATTATTTTATTTCATTTTTTATTTCTTCTAATACCCACTCTTGTTCAAGCAAGGTATTGTTCAGCTTCCAAAATGGTTTTTTCCTCCTTTACCCTCTTGTTATTAATTTCTGATTTTGTAGCATTGCCATCTAAGAAGATGGTTTGTATTACTTCTATGTTTTTTAAATTTATTGATGCCTGCTTTGTGACCTAAAATGTTCTAGAGAATGTTCCATGCATTTTTGAGAAGGTATACTGTGCTTTTGAGGGATAGATACATTAGTGTCTATATACCTATGAAATCTAGTTGATTTATTGTGTGGTTTAATTCTTTAGTATCTTTGTTGAGTTTTTTTCTGGTGGCTCTATCTTTTCTTGAAAGTGGTGTATTGACATCTCCTGCTACTATTGTGGTGTTGCCTACTTCTTTTTTCAGTTTTGTTAACATTTGCTTTGTATATTTGGCAGAGATAACTCGTGGTTGCTACGATGCTTAACACTGTGACACTGACGTGTCAAATACAATAATGGTTACCATGGTAGACAGTGTTTGATGGAGCTCCGAGATTGAAACAGGCTTGGAAGCAGGAGTGGCATCCACTTCTGAAATAGCTTGCCTCCAGAAAATCTATGAACTTGGAGAAATGATGAAAGTTATACAAGTGTTCAGGTCTTTCATTCATAGGGTCACTATGCGTTGTCTATGACTTGAAGGCACTTAACACAACAACATCATTTGGTGCACAGATATTTAGTATGGTTATGTATTCTTAATCTTTTGACCCTTTAAACATTATATAGTGATCTTCCTTGTCATTTATGATAGTTTTTCTCCTGAAATATCTTTTATTAGAGATTCATATTGCTATTCCTGCTTTTTATCTGGTTGACATTTGCTTGGTATATTTTTTTCCACCCTTTTGTTTTTAGTTTTTCTTTATCCTCTCATATACAGCATATTGATGAGTTTTGTTTTTTGTTTCCAATCTGCTATCTTTTTCTCTTCACTGGTACATTTAAACCATTCACATTCAGTATAATTATTGAGAAGCAAGTTTTTATTGCTATAATTTTGTTTAGTTCTTTTTGGTATTGTTGCTGTTTACTTTGATCCATCCAGCTTTGTGGCATCTCTGTAAAAAGAACTTCCTTCATTATTTTCTGAAATGATGGTCTTGTTTTTACAGACTCCCATATGCTCTGCTTTACTGAGAATATCCTGATTTCTCCTTCATATTTGATGGATAGTTTTACTGGGTACATTATTCACGGTTGACAATTATATTCTCTGAGTATTTGGTATATGTCATTCCACTGTCTTCTTGCTCACATTCCACTGTCATTTTGCTCACATAGTTTCTGCTGAGAAATAGGCATTTAATCATATTTACTCAGAATTCTCTCCTTATCTTTAATTCTGGCAAATTTGACTATGATTTGCCTTGGTGTTTTTCTTTTGGGATCTATTTTATATGGTGTTCTCTCAGCTTCTTGATTATATATTCTCTCATTCTTCATTGTGCCTGGAAAGTTTTCTTCTAGTAATTATTCCACAACTATCTTGTTGCCTTTATGTTGTTCTTCCTGTTCTAGAATTCCAATTATGTGCATGTTATCCCACTTGATGGTGTCCCACATTATTCTTAGACTTTTTTTCTTTTTTCTTCCTTTTTGATTCTGCTTTTTGTTCTAGCAGATACTGCTGAGAAGTCTATCTTCTATCGCTGGTTCTGTGTTTCATCTCTTCAACTACTCATATGTCGTCCTTCCATTGTTTCTCATATTCTGAATTGTAGTTTCTTGTTTTTCAAGAGCTTTTAATGCCTTTTTTGTTTTATCTGCATTGTCTTCTATTGGGTTACTGGAATTTTTTTTAAAGTTCCTCTTTGCTTTTGCTTGCAGAGCCCTGTAATTCTTCAAGTTTTACTTTCACCCATTGAAAATATTCAGTCATTGTTCTTTTGGATTCTGTGTCAGAAAGTTCAATCAAACATTCTGGTTTCAGGAAATCCACTGATTCTGTGTTATGCTCACTTTTTTTAAGTGATACCTTCTTTTGGTTTTGTGTAAAGTGTGAGGTAGTTGTCTTTTTCCATGTCATTGCTGTGGTAGAGTTTTTCCTGCCTGAGGTCTTAGCAGGCCTTTGGTCTGATAACTTTGACTTAGGAGTTCACTGCTCCAGAGGAGGGAATGGCAGCTTGTTCTGCCTGAATTTCTCACTGATCTTGCTTCAGTTGGGGAGAGATACAGCCTGTGATTTAGCAGCCTTCTCGGCCAAGCAGCTGTTCCAGGTAGGCGGGGTCAAAAGGATACAGTTCAGATACTTTCTCTGGGAGGGGAAAGTAAATGGCTAGAGGACACGCCTGCGCCAACTGCCTGTGTTTTCGGAGACGGCCGGCCCCCTCGCAGGCCATGGAGGAAGGGGGTGCAATGGGGCGCCGCCGGTCCTTTCCAGGGGCACCACGGCGGCACTGGTGGCGGCAGCAGCAGCAGCGGAGGCGGCGGAGTTGGTGGCCTGGCCATGGCTGCAAGGGCGCGGGGCGCGCTGCCATGGACCTGGCCTGGCTGCAGGAGAACCTGTTTTCAGGGCAGTCAAAGATCTACACCTACATGAGCCCCAACAAATGTTCTGGAGTTCAGACCCCACTTCAGGAAGAGAACTCAGTTGCACATCACGAAGTCAAATGCCAGGGGAAGCCATTAACCAGAATCTTCCGGAAACGAGAAGAGAAGAGAAATGCTGGGAATGCCGTCCAGAGCCCCGCGAAGGCCGAGGGACAGATCCGAGATGCCAGGAGAGGCCCCCTGACCCCTTTTCCAAACCAAAAATCCGAAGCAGCAGAACCTCCAAAACCCCCAGACTCCTTCAGTGATGCTGCCAATGCAGCTGCCACCAAGCCCACCCGGAAGAAGCCCGTCAAGGGCAAGCCGACCCCACGGAAAAAAGCTCAAGGGAAAATGCGACAGAATCGCAAACTCACTGACTTCTACCCGGTCCGAAGGAGCTCCAGGAAGAGCAAAGCTGAGCTACAGTCTGAAGAGCGGAAAAGAATCGATGAGCTGATCGAAAGCGGGAAGGAGGAAGGAATGAAGATCGACCTCATCGATGGCAAAGGCCGGGGCGTGATTGCCACGAAGCAGTTCTCACGGGGAGAGTTCATGGTGGAGTACCACGGGGACCTCATAGAGAGCGCTGAAGCCAGGAAGCGGGAGGAGCTGTACGCACAAGACCCCTCCACGGGCTGCTACATGTACTACTTCCAGTATCTGAACAAAACCTACTGCGTGGACGCCACACGGGAGACGAACCGCCTGGGGAGGCTCATGAACCACAGCAAGTGTGGGAACTGCCAGACCAAACTGCACGACATCGACGGCGTGCCTCACCTCATCGTCATTGCTTCTCGCGACATCGCGGCTGGGGAGGAGCTGCTGTACGACTATGGGGACCGGAGCAAGGCCTCCATCGAGGCCTACCCCTGGCTGAAGCATTAGCCCTGCCGCCCCCTCACCGGACAGAGTGCCCTCAAAGGGAATCTAGTTTTCTTTTTTTTTTTTCTTTCCGTTTTTCTTTTTCTCCTTTCTGTTTTTACAACACTTAAAAATCTTAGTGGATGACTTGAGATGTTTTTTAAAAGAAAAAAAAAAGTATATTAAGATGCCTTTTCACTGTAGTATTTAAATATACTGTTACCGGTTTCCAAGATGGGCTTGAACAGATGGCCTTATATTACCAAAACTTTTATATCCGACTTGTTTTTGTACCTTTTTTGCATACAAGCCAAACATTTGTGCTTCCTGCGCCCACGGGGTCTGAGAACCTGACGCAGGTTTTACAAGGAGAGAGGCATGCACGGATGAGGGAGTCAGGCGGTTCTCCTGCCTCTGACCGAAGAGCCAGGACTTTCTTCCTCTGCATCCGCTCCCCGACGTCCAAGGACAGGTGTAGACACAGGAAGACGCTGCCACTCCCCCACCCCCCATGACAGCCCAACCGGGATGTCGCCAAGCTCTTGTTTCCCCAGCGCCTGTCTGCAGACACACGTTGAAGTGTATGAATATTTTTTAAAAGAGGTCTCGCAGTAAGCTAGTCTTCTCCTCTGCTTTCGTGAAAGCTTACTGACCCCGCGGCCCACGGAGCCGGACCGGCAGGGACTCTTCTTCCAAAGGCTGCCGCTTTCTTGGCACCTTGAAGCATCAGGGCAGGTAAGCAGACCCAACGTGGGCACGGGTTGGGGGGCAGGTTTCTGGGAACTGGGTTAACTCTTTATAGAAATGTGAACACTGAATTTTATTTTAAAAAGAAAAAAATTTAAAAAGATAAAAAGTGGAAAAAACCACAGAAAACAATTTAAATGTACATAGGTCTTGAAATGAGTGGAAGTTGAAATGTTTTGCCATTTTCTCTTTTTTTCTTCCTTTTTTGGTTTATGGATTTGCTTTGTTTGGGCAGGGGAGATAGTATGAGATGGTACTCTGTTCTAATCAAATTCTTAAGTTTAGTAGTGGGACCAGAAATTACTTACCCAATAATCTCCCTTCACTTTCCCCCTCCCCAACCCCAGCCACACTCCCCCGACCTGATCCAGCCTGGGGTGACGCCCCAGGTCTGCTACCTAGGCTTTTCTGTGGGTCAGGGGCTTCCTAAGAAGAAGCAGCCAGGAGCTGACCTGTTAGCCTACAAACCTGGAGATGGGGCCCTCCCGCCACCACCACCAGCCTAAGAGGCCTGGCCACAGGTGTGCGGGGTACCAGGCAGTGCCCCCGGCCCACGTGAGGGCCTCAGGCTGTCACAACAGGAGCATCAAAGGGCCTCCTCTTCCCTCCCCTAACTCGTTCTCTCACTGAGTTGACCTTCAGTCCAGCGGCCCTGGTGTTCCCCCACCAGCTCTGGTCCCAGGTAAATGTGAACAGAGACCGGTATGCCAGCCTGTCCTCATCCTTGACTCCCCCCCCCCAGGCCTCATGATGGTGCTATCTTAGAAAGTCTTCCCCCCCCAACCCCCACCACCCCTCCCCTGCGGTCAGTGGATCAGGATCCCACAGCAGCAAGGAAACGGGAGATGAGTTGTCTGGGTTATACCTTGTTTGTGGTTTAGCTTTGTATTTAAAGGAAAAGAAATAAACCTGAAAATTATTTGTCACCCTAAAAGAAACAAAAAATTAAAATATTTATTGTCAGGCAGGAAAAAAAAAAAAGTAAATGGCTTCACCTGTGATATTGGTGCTCCTGGCACAGGACAGCAGCATGACACCAGGGTGGTCTTCAGGTGCTGGGGCAGTAGTCTAGTGCTTCTGGCAGGAGTGAGGTCCAGGCTACACTGGAACTGCAGCGCCTCAACCTGGTTCTCTTGCTAGCTGGGGTATGAGTGTGCCTGGGCTGAGTTACAGCCTTTAGTAGACTCAGGGGAAGCAGTGGCAAGAAAGACCCTCCTGGCTATGCCATGTCACACAGACTTTGGCATCTTGCAGTGGAGTGACAATAAAGGTCTGATCCCAAGGATCTTCCTCTCTTTTGCCACCTTTCCTACCATGATACAGTTTTCCAAGCAGTAACTTTGCCCAGCATGATATATTTTTCCAAGTTCTAACCCCTTTATGATGACATGTCCAAAGTATGGGAGATGAGACTTCACTCTGGGGAGCACCCTGCTGCACTGCCTGCAAAGCAGATTTGTTTGTTTTTAAGACAGTCCATAGGATAGTCACTATTCTCCAACACTGCAATTTAAAGGCATCAGTTGTTTAGTCTATCTTATTGTCCAATTTCAGAGTGATAGGAAGCAATTTAAAATACCATGTCTTGGATCAAATGCACCTTAGACTTTAAATTGCCATCATTGCCCTTTAGAACTTTGTAGAGTTTTGTTTGTTTTTTTTTAATATTCATTCCTCGTTGCACAAAATCTTCCCTCTCCCTCCCTTCCCCTTCCCTCATTCCTCTTTGCAATGAATCTTCCTCTGGATCATTGTCATACATATAATGCCTAATCATACATTCCTTTTGAAGAGGTTCTTGACAATACATTTCCTCAATGCAACACATCTTTTGATTCCTCAACTTCTACTATAATAGATACTGATTTTGGGTCCCAGTAAAATGAAATCCTTAACAACTTCAGTCTTTTCTTCATTTAGCATGATATAGTGTGATGGCCCTTGGGGTTGCACCTTACCTTCACTCCACTGCAAGATGCACCAGTTAGAAGGACTGGCTATCTACAAGAGGACTACCTCTTAGAGCACCCCCTTCACATCTCTCCTTTGTCATATTGCATGCCTCCCAATAATTTCTTATAGATGTAAATTTTGAGAGATAAACATTTTGAGATATACTTACGCAAAACTTTTTATTATGTTATCGTATTTGCTCAATTTTACTATCAATTTGCTTTTCCTCTGAAATTTGAGGATGATGCTCCACTATAATTGCACTTTCGATATTGTTATTAGGCTATTTGATCTCCTAATGATTGGCATACTTAGTTTGCCAGTAATTTTTTAAATAAATTTTTTATTATATACTGGTTTATTTACAAAGTTCATATACATTGTTTTTCACACTGGGGTTTTTCCCTTTGCTTTACCCATCCCTCCCTCTACCCATCAAATTGTGTGACCATATGATTAACTACCCCCACCTCTTGCCCATTCTCACTGGTTCCCTGTCCCCCCTTGGATCCTCATACATGTTCTACAATATTACAAATATATGATATTTGACCTTATGGAACTGACTTAGTTCACTTAACATAATACTCTCCAGTCCCTCCCAAGTTAGTGATTTTAAAAATCATTGCTCCTGCATGCTGCATAGTATTCCATTATGTGAATGAACCATAATTTCTCAACCCATTCCATTGTGCTTGGGCATTTGGGCTGTTTCCTTGTTCTTGCTATGGTGAATAGTGCTGCTATGAACATTGGTGTACAAGTCTCCATTTGTGCCTCAGTTCTAATTTCCTTGGGGTATATTCTTAGTAGAGGAATAGCTGGGTCATATAAAATTTCTTTTTTCAGCTTTTTGAGAAAATGCCAAACTGCCTTCCAGAGTGGTGGTACCATTTTACAATGCCACCAACAACATCTGAGTTGCTATTCTGCCACATCCTCTCCAACATTTATTACTTACTGCCCTGCTAAACTTTGCTACTGCTACTGGAATGAGATGATATCTTATTGTGGTTTTGATTTGCATCTCTTTTATCAGCATACATGTTTAAAATTTTCTCTTTATCCTATGGTTCTGAAAAAGTATATTAATTAGTCTGGGCATACCCCTTCAATCTGGATATTTATATTCTTTAATTTCTGAGAGATGTTTTTAACGTTATTTCTTTGAGAATTTTCTCCTTTCCATTTCCTTTGTTCTTACTTAAAGGAACACTTTTTAGTTAACTTTTTATTTGAACCTAAAATTTTATCATATTTTCTCTTGTAAAATTTTGTTCAGTTGACTAGATAAATAAGTGAAGAAAATGCTATTAAAATAAATTCCTTTAGCCTTTCTATGAAGATGGTGCCAAAAGCAAAGAAGGAAGCCCCTGCCTCTCCCAAAATTAAAACCAAGCAAAGGTGTTAAAGGCTGAGAAGGTATTCCTGAAGGGCATCCACAGCCCAAGGAAAAAAAAAATAAAATACACAGATCACCCACCTTCTGACGGCCCAAGATGTTGAGACTCCGAAGGCAGCCCAAATACTCCCCAGAAGAGTGCCCCAAGGAGAAACAAGCTTGACCACTATGCTATCAAGTTTCTCCTGATCACTGTCAGCCAAGAAGATAGAAGATAACAACGCACTTGTGTTCATTTTGGATGCCAAGGCCAACAAGCAAAATCAAACAAGCTTTAAAGAAGCTCTGGGACACTAATGTGGCCAAGGCCGTCACCTTGATTAAGCCTGATGGAGAGAAGGCGGCCTATGTTCGACTTGCTCCTGACTAGGACTATGATATTGCCAACAAAGTTGTGATCATCTAAACTGAGGCCAGCTGGGTAATTCTAAATAGAACTTTTTCTCGTTTAAAAAAATTCATTTTAAATAGCTATTTTAAATGTGTGTAAATCATAGAAAATAGGAATGCAAAAACAGTATGACCACCAACTTTAATAAGGACATCACTAGTGAATTTGAGGTCTCCATGTGATTTTTCCATATTAAATTGCCTTCATTCCTACTTTAGAGGTAACCATTGTGTTTACAAGGCACTTTTCTCAATGAGAAAGATGAACATTCTCCTCACATGCAATTTATTGCCCCTGAAAACCCACTGGAGGATCAGCTAGAATTGTGTTCCGAGTCTAAGGCAATGAGTTTGAGGTTTTTTTCCTTGCAGTTTTAGTACATTGTTCTGTATCTCCACAGTACATATTTGAGTTTGAATAGTTTCCCATTTTATATTAGTAGAAGCATACTGTGTGATTTGAGTCTTGTTTCTCCCCTCACTCCCATTTTATATTGAATGCTGAGACTTATTCCATGCCTCTCCATGAAGCAGCAGTTTGATTTTTTTACTGTGTCTTTTTAGGAACCAGATTTATTTGTGCATTCTTATATTGATAGGTGTTTGAATTGTTTCCAATTATTCACTATTAAAAATGGCACTGCTCTGAATATTCATAAACAGATCTCCTGTTGGTAGCATATATCTGTACCAGAGGAATGTCTATGTGTGTTTCAATGACCAGGCAAACACATTTTACTGTGCGGATCACAACCTTGAGGAGAATGGGAATCCCAGAACACTTGATTGTTCTTACGTAGAACCTATACTTGGACCAGGAAGCAGTCCTCAGAACAGAGCAAGAAAACACTGCATGGTTCAAGATCAGGAAAGGAGTGTGTCAGAAATGCATCCTTGCCTTCATAATTTTTCAGTCTATATTCAGAACAGTTCATTCAGGAAGCTGAGTTTTATGATGAGGAATGTGGCATCAGGATTGGAGGAAGACTCCTCAAACACCTACATTATGCAGATGACATAACCTTGCTTGCTGAAACTGAGGAGGACCTGAAGCACTTGCTGCAGAAGGTGTCAAGGGCTGTAGTCCAATATGGATTGAATCTCAACATCAAGAAGACAAAGATTCTCACCACTGGGCCAACTGGAAGCACCATGATAAATGGAGAAGGGATTGAGGTGGTTAAAAATTACAGCTTTCATAGCCCCACAATCAACACTCTTAACACCAGCATTCAGGAAATCAAAAGACAGATAGCACTTGGAAAATCTGCTCTCAGGGACCTCTCCAGAATACTGAGAAGCAACATTTTCAGTCTAGACATTAAGGTGCACCTGATCCAGGACATGGTCTTTGCAGTTACATGTTATGCATCTGAGAACTGGACAATGACCAATGATAACAGAAGAAGAATTGATACCTTTGAGTTATGATACTGTAGGAGAGTCTTTAACATGCCATGGACCACCAAAAAAAAAAAAAGTAGGTCTGGCCTGGTAAGGGTAAAACCAAGTTTCTCCTTGGAGGCAAGGATTGTGAAGCTCTATCTTTGGGCACATGGCCAGGAGGGACTGGTCTTTGGAGAAGGACATCATGCTTGGAAGGGGGGAAAGACAGTGCAGGAGAGGAAGACTCCAGATGAGATCGATTGACACAGTAACTGGGGCAATGGGAGTAGGTGTGTTGGAGTGAGGGAGACAGGCTCAGGATAGGGCTAGGTTCACAGCTGCTGTACATAGGGTCACTATGAATTGCAGGCAATTGGCAGCACGTAACAACATACTTCAGTTTTACTTGGTAAAGCCAAATTTTTTTCTCAGTGTTTTTGGCAATGTACACTTTCACTGCCAGTATACATTATTCCAGTTTCATCACATCCTTGTCAACCCTTATTTCACCACCCTTCTAATGATTGTTAATTAGAAGGATGTGAAGTAATACTATATTATAGTTGTAAATGGTATTTTCTTGATTTTTAATAGAATCAAGTGCTCTTTTCATGTTTATTGAAACTTAGCATTCAAGTTGAAATTGTGCCTATATTTTAAATTAGGATTTTTTGTCTTTTGCTTTTTTTGTGTCTAGGAGTTTTTCTATATATTCTGAATACTGATTTTGTTATTGTTGTTGTAGTTCACTTTTAAAATATTTACTCCGTATAGATGGATTTTTTTCCATGTTCTTTAGGATAGAATTGCATTTGAATGTCGTTCTGATCTTTATAAAGAAATTTTTCTCTTTCCTGAAATATTTGACTATCTTCCGTAGTATCTTCTAAAAGTTTGAAATATTGCCTTTTCCATTTAAGTCTTTAATTCATCTAGAATTTTCTTTTTACCTCTACATGGAAAACCATCTGGACCTAGTATTTTCCTTGTGGAAAAACTTAACTGATGATTCCACTCCTTTAGTGATTATAAGACTACTCAAGTTTTCTGTTTTTTTCTTGAAGAAAATTTGGTATGTTATATATTTCCAGATTTTTGTAAATTTCATTCTATTCCTGGACAGTGCAGTAAGGAAAGGAAAAGAAACAAAAAGAATAAATGAAAATGTTATTCTACATAAATGATATTTTACTTTACACAGAAATTTAAAAATCTACAGATAAAGTCTAAGAATTATTAAGATCATTTAACTGCATTATTGTATCAAAAATAAACTTGTAAAAAGAGTTTACATTTATATATAATGATAATGAATAGTTAAAAAAGTTAAAAACTATAATAGTCCATAAAAGAACAAGATACTGGAAGGTAAATATGACAAAAGATATGCCATAGATCGTTAATGAGAAAGTAGAAAATTCTGTATTGGAAATAAGCATGGGAGGTTTATGTAATAGAAAAGAGCTACCATCTTTATAAAGAAATAGATTCAATGTTGTAATGATGTTGATAAATGTTATTGATAGGTGCTATGTAGTGCTGTGAAAGCTTAGCTTTCAGCTAAGATCCATCTAATATCAACTACACTATCCCTAGTACCACGATCCCTTCTAAACCCAGCCTGGACTTCTGGCAGTTCTCTGCTGATGTGCTGTTCCAGTTGTTTTTGGATAATCTTCAGTAGAATCTTGCTTGCATGTGAAATCAATGAGATTGTTCTATAGTTTCTACACTCTGTTGGGTCACTTTTCTTTGGGATGGAAATGAATATCGATCTCTTCCAGTCAGTTGGCCAAGTAGTTCTCCAGATTTCTTGGCACAACTTGGTGAGCATGTCCAGGGCAGCATCTGTTAGCTGAACATGTGCTTAATAGAAATATTTACCTCAAAGTGAAGAGTTGTGTTTCAAAACCACATATATTCAAGACATGGTCCAAGGCCTATCTGATCCTTTCTATTTAAATGAGCCAGCAAGACTTAAGCATTGTTTTTGTTTAGTTCACCTGCTCAGGGGTTACACTTCTAGACGAGTAGGTGAAGTGTAGAGAAATGAAGCATCATTTGCATGATCTGCTTCTGGTGTCTTGCCTTACCATGGCATGCTGTTGCTGCCATCTAGCTTTAACCAGATATGGACCAAAGATAACATACTTTCAGCTTGAAGAAAGTTGATTATAACACAGAGTAGCCGTAAATCTGTAGGAGAAGGTGGGGATCTTATTACCATCAAGTTGATTCTGACTCATACCAATGATCCATCAAGAAAATGAAACTGTAAAGCATAAAGGGAAGAGTGTGCTCATCTTTCTCACTCAGAGCAACTGATGAATTCACACTGCCAGAGACACAGTCTTTTTATTAGCAGCTCAACACTCTGGATGGACCATGCCACTAGAGTTTCAGGAAAAGGTTAAAATAACAACACAAACAAAACATATTCCCTTTTCTTAACTCCTTAAGCCTGATTCTTTGCCATTTTTAAAAACTGTGTAATGTCCTTGCCAAAACCAGGTTACTCTCAAATTTGTTCTCAAACTGGAGAAAAAAGTGAGGCCCATCCAAATTGTTTCTACTCCAGAATCACTCATTCCTCAATCCAAGGCCTTTGTGTGCTTAATTGAAACTACAAAGGTTACCTAAAGTTGTGAGATTCTTTTTGTTCTGTAAAGAGGATTCTGAATCAAGGCCAAGTCTGGGACAAGTGTTAAAATGAGAGATTATCTGCACCAAACAGTCTGTGGCTGAGCCCCGGGCTCTAGCCACTGAGCTGATAGCTGTCCCACCCCGGAGCTCTGGGGAAAGGACTCTGCCACAACTCCCTCCCTGGAGCCCCTCTGGGCTGCCCTCGGGATCCTGGTCACCCCCTAGAAGTTGGTGCTTCTCGTCCCAGCTGGGCTGGGATGAGCTGGGCCAGCTGTGAGGCTCTGGTGCCCTCTCCACTCTGCCCCAATCTCTTCTCATTCCCTGCTCTAAATGGTGCCCTGGGCCCTCTCTCTGGAAGCAGGCTGGTGGGGAGCTCAAGGTGTCCTCAAGGGCTTGTGTCCCAGGGCTCCCCAGGTTTGGCTGCCTTTGGAAACAGCTGTGTTGATCTAAGGTGGGCCTGAGAGCTCAGGGCCACCAGGGTTTGCCCCGTCGGCATACGTCTCACACAGCCTGGGAGCTCCTGACCACTGGGGTGTGCCTCATCTGTGTAAGCTTCATACAGCCTAGGAGCTCAGGGCCACCACTGCATACCCCTCATGCAGCCTGGGAGCTCAGGGTCACTGTGGTTTGTCTGGTCTGCGTACACCTCACACAGCCTGGGAGCTCGGGGCACCGGGGTTTGCTCAGTCTGCTGGGGTTTGCCTGGTGGCGTACACCTCACACAGCTCCAGCCACTCCCAGAAGCCCACATGCCACCTCAAGCAGGAGCTATGTACCCGCTGCCGCGCTTCCTGGACAGCGAGTTAAGACTTGCCTTGTGTCTGGACCTTCCGAGAAGTCCAGAGCGGAGTCCCCTGCGGGGCCTGTGCTAGTCCCCAAGTCAGGCCTCGACCCCCTCCACCAGCTGGTGCACCCCGTAGTCTAGAAACAAGGAGCCCTTTCAACTTATGTTTTGTTCTTTCAATCTCTTTCCTGATTTTAAAAAGAGGCCCCTGGCATGTATTTATTTTCTTTTTTTTTTAATTAAAGCTGAGCAAAACAAACAAAAAAAAAATAAAAATGAGAGATTATGTCCAGATTGCTATATACCCTGAATTCTTAAAGACAACGCCATCTGATAGTAATAGGAATGAGCTACATAGGTAATTTTAAATTTTCTAATTGTTGTATTAAAAAGAGAGGTGGGCCAAAAGTAATATTGGTATCCCAATTTTTTAAAATGATACCTATTGATTTTTCAGAATTTATATAAATATATCTTATAGAAGTAAGATATATTTTACTTACATACCAAAATAGTATCATTTCAACATGTGAGTAACAATAGTCATTATTGAGATATTTTATGTTCTTTATTTTTGAGTGCTCAGATGGTCTAATTCATGTTGATGTTATTGTTGTTGTTAAGTGCTGTCAAGTATGACTCATTGTGACCCTGTGAATAACAGATCTAAACACTGTTCTATCCTGTGCCATCCTCACAATCTCTGACATCTTGCAGCCCATTTTTACAGTCACAGTGTCAATCTGTCCAGTTGAGGATGTTTCTCTCTTTCATTGACCCGTCTTTAAACACAATGTCCCTTTTCAAAGAATAACCTCTCCTAGCACCATGCCCAAAGTATGTGAGATGAAGCCACTTCCTAAACAGCATGCCTCTGGAAACTCTATGTCGATAGTTGTAGAGGAGCTTCAGGCCTTTTGTTCATAGGGTCACTATGAGTCGTGCTTGACTCAAAGGCAGTCAGCAACTACAATAAGCAACATGCCCAGAGTATGTGAGATGAAGCTTGGCCACCCTAGCCTCCAAGAAGCACCCAGACTGCACGTTTTCCAAGACATCTGTTCTTTTGACAGTCCATGGGATATTCAGTGCTCTTCTCCATGCCACAGTTCAAAAACATCAATTTTTCTTCTATCATCCTTATTCATCGTCTAACTCTCTCAGATGAAAGTGATTGAAAAGACCATGACCTGAATCAGTGCATCTTAGTCTTCAAACTGACTTCATTACTCCTCAGTAATTTGGAGAGATAACTGACAGTGGACTTTTCCCATGCCACCCATCTCCTGATCTCCTGACTACTTGTGCTGAGTGTGTTGATTGTGGTTCCAAGTAAGATGAAGTTGTTGACAATCTCAATCTTCTCTCTTTCTGTCAGTATTTTGCTTATCAGTCCAGTGGTGAGTATTGTTGTCTTTTTTATGCTGGGGCCCAATTCATACTGAAGGCTATAGTCTTTGATCTTCTGCTTCAAATCCTCATTTTGAGCAAGTAAGATTGTGCCATCTTCGCAACATGAATCTTCCTCTGATCCTGATACCACAGCTTCCTACAGTACAGCTTTTCAAATGACTTACCCAAAGTACAGATTGAATATACATAAAGAGTACAACCCTGATGTACACCTTTCATGATTTTAAACCATGCAGTGTTGCCTTGCTCTGTTCAGATAACTGCTGCTTATTCTAGGTAGAGGTTTCATATGAGCATAATTAAATGTGAAGATTCCAGTTGTTCTCAATGTTACCCATAGTTTGTTATGATCCATGCAATTAAATGCCTTTGTATAGTCAATAAAACAGGAATGGACTTTTTTCTGATATCCTTTGTTTTCAGCCAGGATCCATGTGACATCAATTGATATGCAATATCCCTGGAGTCATGGCCTCTTCTAAACCCAGCTAGAACTTCTGGAAGTTCTCTGTCAATGTACCATTCTGGCCATTTTTAAAAAAAATTATCTTCAGCAATATTTTTCTTGCATGTTAATGATATCATTCAAAGCTATCACATTCTATTGGATCATCTTTTTGGGAATGGTAACAAATACAGATCTCTTCCAGTTAGTTGGCCAAGCAGCTGTCCTCCAAATTTCCTCATATAGGCTTGGAAACATGTCCAGGGATGCATTTGTTAGTTGAAACATGACCCTTGACATCCCACTCATTCCTGGGGCCTTATTTTTTGCCAATGCCTTCAGTGTAGTTTGACGTTCTTCCTCCAGTCCCTTTGCTTATATGGTATTTCCTAAAATTTTTTTATTATCAGCCAATTCTTTTTGTTTCAGTGGCTCTGTGTATTCCTTCCATCTTCTTTTGATACTTTCTGGATCATTTTTGGCCTCATTTGTGGGAAGCTGCTAACCCAAATGAGGTTCTTGTAGTTAAAATACACCTGTAGCTCTGGGGCTGAAAGATGGGCAGTTTCTTCCCATGCAATTTACAGCCTCAGAAACCCAGTGAAGTGTTAGATAAGAGAAGACTCAAACTCGATGGAAATAAGTTGTTATTTTTCATACTTAATCTTGAAGCTATAGTTGTATTTCTGTTATAGTATTTTTGCAGTCACTGTGTGTGTGTTTCTGTGTATTTTTACTCTTAATGGTTCACCTCAAGTTGAACTAGCCACATTCTAAGTCCTCAGTAGACCCATGTGGCAAGTGGCTACCATTTTGGACATCACAGGTCAAGGAGAAAGCCTTAGAAATCTGTATTGTTGAAGGCATCCCAGAAGATTCTTATCAACAAAGTTTGGCAATGGTGACTTTAAGACATGGTAGATGCTAAAAGCAAATTACCTAAAAAAAGACTTAATAAATACTTAAAAAAGACTTCATAAATACTTATGTTCTCTCCAAGTGGAAGGCTTCTGCATTTAACAGATGAGAAAATCCAACTAAGTGATATACCAAAGTCACATGGTCTACTGGAGTCAGAGCTCAAATTAGAACTCAGGTCTCCAGATTTAGGAATTTATTCCCCCCCCCCACTGTGTGTTCTTCAGAGACAAAAAGGCTACCTGCATTGTGAGGAGAAAACCCTCAAAATGATGTTTTAACAATCGGGCACACCCCCATCCCAATCAACACCTGATTTTAAAGGTTTTTTTGTTTTTTTTTTTATTTTAAAGTTTTAAAATACTGTTCTTTATTGAATGTTTACTATGTGACAGACAGAATGTATAGTGCTTATACATTATGTTTCATTATCACAATGAATACTGTGCCCATTTTGAGGAGGAGAGAAGGGAGAATATATCTGAGTTTGAAAATGGTTGAGTAGTAAGACTGAGGTTTGAACTCAGGTCTGGCTCCTAGGTGGCCATCTTGTTGTCAAATTTAGATATGCAGACAAAACATTCTGCTTAGATGTACTCCTGAGGCAAGGGCTGCAGAGTTGCATATTGTGTCAAATGTGGAGAAGGGTTGTCAATACCACCCCACTCTACCATCTGCTGTAGGTATAGTCTTCTGGGTAATTTCTCTTATTCTTCACCGCATCTCCATTATCTACTCCCGTGGCTGAAGCTCTGGCTTCTGAGTACAAAGTGTAGCTGGAAA
This sequence comes from Elephantulus edwardii, assembly GCF_000299155.1. Classification (NCBI taxonomy): domain Eukaryota; kingdom Metazoa; phylum Chordata; class Mammalia; order Macroscelidea; family Macroscelididae; genus Elephantulus; species Elephantulus edwardii. The sequence goes on along the minus strand of NW_006399881.1, from coordinate 7,899,225 downwards.
AGGTTCCACACACACATCTGCCATTTATTGGACTTGGAAAGTGCAGCAGCTGGAGAAACATGGTGAGGCTACGGTGCCTTTGTATTTGGTTTGGCAAACATCAAGGAGAACTTCCAAGTGTTTTGGGGGAGTTGTTGTAATCTAGAACCTAGTCATTGGTTTGGAATCAAGTCAGTATTTTCAGGAAAATAATATCATGTTCTGATTCATCTGTGTGGAACTCAGGAAAATATAGAGATTTTTGATGAAAGTCTTAAAAAATGACATACTGTGTTCAAAGTAAGCAAAAGTAGTCTCTTTATACTATAAAGAAAGCAGCAGGTAGGAGTGGGGGGATAAAGGAACTGGGAGAGGTTTTATTCCCCCTCTTCCCTCAGACCCTAATGTTTTGGTTTTAATTCATAGATGCAGGGTAAAATTTCCAACATGTGAGAATTGAAGTCAGTCTTACAAGAGAAAGGTAGTTAAGGAGCACATGGGAAGTTAGGAAGAGAACGCAACTATAACCGTGCACCTTTTGGTCTGGGAATGTGGGCTGAGCAGAGGGGTAGCATTGAGGACAGACCAACCACAGCAGCAACAGTGTCCAGGAACTTGATAAAATGCAAATTCTTGAACCCTAGCCCAGACCAACTGAAATCAGACACTTTGGGGTGAAGGCCCATACATCTGTTCAAAGCAGCACTGCAGGTGACTCAGATGTACATCAAATGGGAGAACCTCAGCTCTGGGGCTTACACCTTGAAAGCCTTTTTGGAAAAATTTTTAAAAAATATTGTAATGCCAGGGTCTGACCTCTGAGCCGTTCTGATTTCACTGGTCTGGAGTGGGGCCTGGACATGTGTACTTCTGTAAAGATCCCCAGGTTATTATAATGTGCAGCTAAGGCTGAGAAACACTGCTTTCAGAAACGAGTTCTGGATCCAGGGACCAACTCTTGCCCTCATTCAGGTATGGGGCTCTGATACTTAACTGTACCTTGACCTTTTTCTCTGAAAAAGTGCTGGGAAGCCAATTCTTATCATTGATCACTGGAGCATCTTCCATTTCTGATAGGTTTGAGAACATCAGCTGATTGTGACCCCAAGTGCAAGTAACTGTAGAGTAGCACCCCTAAAGGGTGGGGTACTAGGCAAGCCCTGATCCAGTATCAAGGAATGAAAGAGCTGCTGAAAACTGACTACTCCGAGGACTGATGTGACCTCTTAGGCTTGTAGAGATGGCCATCTGGAAAATTCTCAGTCTGTTACCTGCAATCAGTGGGAGGAAATTAAAAGAGTCTTACTATTGGAAGGTTTTTGTCTTGATAAAATATGGGCCATGTTATCATTATCAGGAAATTGCTAAAAAATGCACTATATCAGAGTCCTCCCCTAGACCTACTAAGTTAATCTGCCTTTTAACAAGGTCTTTTGTTGATTTGTATGAACCCTGAAGTTTGAGAAGACCTACTTAAAGCCTAACAGAGACTTTTTAGATTGAGGTCTTCATGATAATCTAAACTCCATGAAATTGTGGTCACTTTTATGTCCCCAATGTTTAGGACATATTTGTCATTTGGTGTCATGGAGTCCACTATCACTCATAGTGACCCCTGCATCATCCTCATGATTCCCGACATGCTCAAACATTTTGTTGCGACTACTACCTCATTTCATCTCCTTGAAGGTCTTCCTCTCTTTTGCTGAACCTCTACTTTTCCAAGCATGATATGTTTTCTCAGGCACTGGCCCCTCCTGACAACATGCCCAAAGTACAATGGATGACATTTTAACATCCTTGACTCTAAGAAACAGCAGTGTTACACTTCCTTTATGACAGATGTGTTTTTGTTTTGGTTTTTCGTATAGTCAGTACTCTTTGCTAGCACCACAGTTCCATGACATTGATTTTTCTTTGGAATTACTTATTTGGATTCCCTTTCAGACTGAAAACTGATATTGTTGCTCTTTAACACTTTGGAGAGGCTCTTGACAGTAGATTTTCCCAATAAAATGCATCTTTCTGCTTCTTGACAGCTGTTTCCATGACATTGATTATGGATCAAAGTAACATGAAATTATTGACAACTTCAGTCTTTTCTCCATCTATCATGATAATGCTTATTGGTTCAGTGATGAGGATTTTTGTTTTCTTGATATTGAGATGTAATCCATATTGAAGGCTGTAGTCTTAAGTGCTTTAAGTCTTCTTCACTTTTGGTAACCAAGGTTGCAAGGTTGTATCATCTACACAATGTAGGCTGTTGATGAGTTTCTCTCCAATCCTGATGCCACATTCTTTTTCATATAATCCAGCTTCTCTAATTATTTGCTCAGCATACAGTCTAAATAGATATAGTTAAAGGTTACAACCTTGCTACATATCTTCCTTCAATTTCAAACAATGAAATGTTCCCCTGTTCTGTTGGGACAACTGCTTTTTGGTTAATACATAGTTTTTACATAAACACAATAAAGTGTTCGGGGATTTTTATTCTTCTCAATATTACCCACAGTTTGTTATGATTCACCCAGTCATATGCCTTTACATAGGCAAAAAAAAAACACACAAGTAAATATCTTTCTGGCATTCTTTGCTTTCAACCAAGATCCATCAGGTATTAACAGTGATAACCCTCATGGCATGGCCTCTTCTGAATCCAGCTTGAAATTCAGGCATTTCTCTCTTAATGTTGTTGATTGCCATCAAGTCAAACGCAACTCATACCGACTCTATGAACAAAAGACCTAATGCCTTTACATAACTATCATTAATTCCAACTTCATAGACTTTCCAGAGGCATGTGGTTTAGGAAGTGAATGCCACTCCTGCCTCCAAATCTGTTTTACAACTGGGAGCTCCATCATACACTATCCACATTGGGAAACCATTCTAGTATTTGATACCCCAATGGTACAAGGTTCAGCATCACAACAACTCAGGTTACTTCATACTGCACATTGACAAAGAGTGATGTACAAAGTGGAAGAGTGTTCCTCCAGATATAACAGCACTAGTTTCACTTGGCAGTAGTTAAGTGTGGTCAGATTGAATAAGACTGAGAGTAAGTTTTGCACAAAAGACCTGAATTCTGTTCTACTACTAAAATCATTTCTGTACAGAACTCTGCTCTATAACTACCATAATTTCTGTATATTTATAGAGTTTGGAGAGTTTCCAGTGGCATCTAGTTTAGGAAGTGGATGCCACTCCTAACTTCCCAGCATAAATAATTCTGGAAGTTCATCCAAACAATGTACATAATGGGTAACCATTATGGTATTTGACAAGACTATGGAACAGTGTGCAGCATCACAGCAAAACCAGGTTTTATTTTTTAATAATTCTCAAAATTCTGCTTGAATGTGATATTAATGACATCTTGGACTCTGGAAGTCTGAAAAAACCTTCCATTTCTTCCTCTTTGATTTTATTTATTGTACATATTTTAATAGTAGTTTTATTAAAAGATGTCTCAGAGCAAAGAGTAATGGAAGTTAAAGACAAAAGGAAATAATTTGTCCAAAGGACTTCAGTCTCCATGACTCTGAGACCAGAAGAATTAGATGGTGCCCGGCTACTCTTCCTGATGACTCTGAAAGGAATCACAATACAGCATTGTGGTTAGAGTGGGAGAAAGCAGAAACAAAAAATAATAAAAAAATCTTATACCTTAATGATCTTGTAAAGACTAATGGAACCCAAAAGTCTGGTTCTGAGGTACTCTTCAAGCCTTAAACTGAACTTACCTCCATGGTTCAACTTGAAGTCAAGTAATAGAGCTATAAGTTGAACAAAAACATGCGGGAGGCACGCATTTCTTAGAACAAGCAAACATATGAAATCAAAAGGAAATCCTTTGCCCAGAAGGTAAAATGGAATAGGAAAGAAGGGTGAATTGAAATCGTAAACAGAGAAAGGAAATGGGGAAAGTGCTTTTACATCGCAAGGATTGCCATCAATGGCATGAAAGTTAATGTGTATGAATTGTAGTATGAAAAGTCAATTTGCTCTGTAAACTTTCACTCAAATCACGATGAAAGTTATTTTTTTATGAAAGGTTTTATTGCATGGAGGGAAAAATTGGTTCTTGAACAGGGAGTGCCCCTCAGAAGAGATGAGAAGCCACGTTACAATTTTGAGCTGTTTAAACACAGTACAGACTATTCGAGAAATTCCCAAAAGGAACATTTAAAAATCATTGGTTATCATATAATCAGAAGATAATGTAGATTGGTTTTGGAAGTTTTAGGGTCTTCATTCTAGAGGCTCACTCCGGCTTACTTCATTTGACACTTTCCCCAGAATTATCTTTATTCCAAGTTTTAGTTTCTAAGAAGGATTAAGAGTTAGCTTCACATTGGGAACCGAAGATTTTCTTTCACAGTCAGCTGCTTTTGCTCCACATCCACCATCTGGTCGACTCTTTAAGAAGGACTCACCCATAAAAATAGGTTATTTATAGAAAGAGAAATAACTGGCCCCATGTTTGAAATAGTTAAAATTATATCCAAGTTGAGCTCTTGATTAAATCTTGTGTTCCCTCTCCATGTGGGAAGCTCTGACAGCTTAGTGGTAAGAAGTTGCACTGTCAACCTAAAGGTATGTGGTTTGAATGCAGCAGCTGCTCCACAGGAGAAAGATGGGCAGTCTTTACCTGTTTGATTTACTGCTTCTGAAAATCAGATGGAGGGTGAGGCATGGGTCAGTTCTGACTCGATGGTACCCAACAACAACTCTCCATGCAATCAGTCTATTTAAGAATTTCCTTTGCAAAAGATATGTAACAAATGTCCCAAAAGGTTCAGAGAGCAACCTCCCAGCTGCCACAACCCCCTAGAAGCCCCCGTAAATCTGGCATAAACAGCGACAATGAAAAAGGCCTCCAAGCACCTGTCACCATTTATTTATGCCCTAGGCTTGCTTGCTAAATGATTCCTAATCTTCTCTCAAAAACTCAATGCCATTTAGTTGTGATTGACTCATAGCTGACCTGCCAGTGGGCTTTCAATCACATGGGAGGAAATTGCCCATCTCTTCCCTGCAGAGCAGGTGGTGGATTCAAACTACTAGAGAAATATGGCCTTTAGGTCACCAGTACAACTCCCTGCCTCTGTAGCGCCAGAGCTAACTTGAACAGACAGGAAAATAACCCGCAGGGCTTGCTAAACACAGATTTCTGAGTTCTACTCTAGAATTTCTGACCCACTCTTCAGGTGTGGGTACAAGAATGTTCCTTTCTATTGAGTCCTCATGTGATGCTTCTGGTCTGTGGAAAAAATGGTAAGACTTAGGGACTGACTGAGGTGAGGCTTCAGGAGATGGAGCGGAGACGGCTGGCTCCCTGAGGGACAGTGGTCAGAGGTACCTCCATTGGGGCAGTCAAGAGTGCTGGTGGAGCTTGTTCTGAGGGCTCAAGGTAATGCCCTCAGACAGTGTTGGTTCGAGATGATATCCCACGGACAATGCAGCACAAAATGCCGACAAAATCACTTTTGGCACTCAGTTAAAAAGATACTTTATGCTGGGAAAGGAAATTAATGGAAATGGAACAACCAGAGTTGAAAACATCAAGCATGTTTCTATACTGTGAAAATAACAACCAATGGCACTGAAAAATTTGTGTAGAAACTTTTGACTGGGAACCTAAATTGCCTCACTAGAATCAAAGCAAAATATTACTGAAAGCACTTGTGCACACACACTTTGTCATAATTTCACTTTTGAAATGGAAAATGAAATCTTTGGACATTTGAAGAAATCAGCTTTATTTTAAGGAAAACTCCAGGCTGTAAATTCCCTGAGAAGTCAGATAAATGAGGCACTGATCTCATGTAATTCTGCCTTTGCTTGAAGTGAATATTAGTCAATCAGTTTGACCAACCAGTCCTTTGTAAGAGTCCCTGTTAGTCAGGAGTTCATTTTTTTTTGTTGTTTTTTAATGCATCAGAATAACTTCAGCACTGTTTTGGAGGCACTGCGGCCTTAGCTCAGCTGTTCAGTGACTTGCTTGGGGGCAGAGGTGAATGTCATCATCTTCTTAGAACACAAATTGTATTTCCTAGAAAAATAACAGCAGGGAACATGATGAACAGAATTGCCTCATGCTCTTGGGACAATCCATTCACCACCCAGGTCACTTGAGAAAAGAAACTCAAATACACATCCAGAACAGAACAGAAGGGGAAGGAAGGGCAGCACTGAAGTGCTTTTGCTGGTTGACGCCACTTCCAAGTTCACAACACAGAATGTGAAGAAGAAAATAGGGCTGGTGTTTGCTATGTTCCAGGATCTAGAAAATCTATGGAGCCTGGTTAGCATTCGTTTAAGTGCTCTTTTAATTTGGCAACCTTCAATGGGAGTTTGAAGAACCAAGCAACCTGTTAGGAAAAGAAGACAAAAGCTAAACCCATTGCCATAGAGTCCAACTCTTGATGACTCCAGGTGTGACAGTAGAATTGCTTCGTAAGACTTTCTCAGCCAGAGTCAGATTTCCAGGCCTTTACTCCGCAGTCCTGCTTGGTAGGTTTGGCCTGCCTAGCCTGGGATTAGCAGTCCAGCATAAGTGATTTTCACCACCCAGGGTTTCATACTTACTGCACATTAGAATCACTGGGGAGCCTTAAAAATGCCCGAATTAACCCCCAGAGAGTGTGATGCCATGGATGTGAGGTGAGGCCCGAGCATCTGTTTCCAAACCACCTGGGGTGATTCTAATGTGCAGTCACAGTTCCAAAGCGCAGTTTTGAAGCCACACCACTGACACATTCTTATTTCTCACAACAGGCTGGTTTTCAGGGCGCCTTGGCAGAAAAATATGCAGCTGAATTTACAAGATCTGAAAATATTTTTAGTTAGAACAGAAGTAAACAAAGGGAAGGGAAAGTAACTCCATTCCTTGCTCAACGATTCAGCAGCTATGCTGAGTCCACCAGCTAGCTGGACAGCGAGGCAGACCATCAAGCTACCAGCCTGCCTCAAAGTGGGCATTACAAGAAGTTCCCTGAGCTGAGTTTGTGGAAAGTCACTTCTTAGGCCCTTCTCCCTTTTTTGCTGCTGTTGCTTGCCCTAGATTTGGCTCTGACTCATGGTCAGTTAAGGATCCCCTTGTGGAATTGGATGTTGTATTCCTGGCTGCTAATTGAGAGGGCAACAGTTCTGATCCACCAGCTGCTGCACAAAAGATGGACAATCTCCTCTAGTACAGATTTATTTATGTCTTTAGAAATCTGGTTTGGGGGGTTCACCATGAGTCAGAGCCAACTGGATGGGAGGAGGTTTGGGTTTCACGCTGACTTTTTTAATAACAGAGTGAAGCATTGCCTGGCCCTGTGTCATCTTCATAACTGTTGGTATGCTTGAATCTATTAAAAATCTGAGTTTGTGAGGTTTAGAAACCAATAATCTTTGATTTTTACAGTCTCCTTTTTAAATAGGAACATGACTAGTCTGTCTATAAATCCTCCTAGCTTACCCTCCATCATGAGCCATGCTATCTTAAAATCTACAGATAATGTACTTTAAGGCTCATGAGAAATTTCTGCCTTAGAAAGGTAGAAAAGGAAGCCATTGAAAACCATTATAATGTTGGCCATCTTTAGTGTCCTGAAGGGTGAGATTCTCCTCTGCCACTCAGTCCAGAGGTGAAAGTGGCCCAGAGAAGTGTACATAATTGAAAAGTGCATGTACATACTAGATTCATAGGTGTTGCGATTTCATTGATGGGAGGCCACCAAAATAGAAGATAAACATGCCAAAAATGAACAATTGATTTCACTGGCATCCACCTTTTGGGTGACTGAATATTGTTTAGAATGTGTTATCCATTGGCTGCAGATAAGTCATATTGCTACAGAGACTTTTTTTTTTCATTGTACTGGCATTCTTTGTCAGGAGATTTGAACTCTTCTAAAAACTGGGCAGTGCTCATGGAGGTTAGAAGCCCAGTCCTCATTATTGCCTGTGACAAGTACGTCGCCTGACCAACCAACAATCCTGTTAGCTCCTTTCAGCCTGAAAAAACAGAACTTTTGTTCAGGAGTCAGATAACTATTTTAAGAAAGCTCAAGGTGCTGTCCAGCCCCTTGGGATGAATCCTTTTTTAAACATATTTTTATTGGTTTGTATGTAATCATTCATGTACTTTGTGTTTCATTCATGTACATTGTATTTTATACATTCATACACATTTATGTAATTACTATTGATCTATGTCTATTATCACCTGATCTTTGCAGGGCCCTGTTGAATCTTTCCTATTCCTTCACCCTCCCATCTGCCCATTAACTTCTGCTATATTAATAGTTTCCCCCTTCCTCTTTTCTTCCCTTTCCCCCATTCCCTTTCTCCTTTTGAACATTTACACACATCTTGCTCAGTTATCTTCCTATTTTCAAAATAGTGATCTTATGCAGTATTTGTCCTTATGAGACTGAGTTAGTTCACTCCACATAAGGCTATCTAGACACTCCCATGTTACATAGTATTTTTGGAAATAATTTTCCTTAGAGCTGCCTAATATTGCACTGTGTGAGTGTACCACAATTTCTCAAGTCATTGGTTGATGAGCATTTAGGCTGTTTATATTTTCTTGTTATTGTGATTACTGCTGATATAAGCATAAGTGTATATAGCTGTGTTCGTGCCTTAGTTCTGATTTCTTTGGGGTATATTCTAGTGGTGGAATAGCTGGTTCATAAGGGATTCTGTGCTCAGCTTTTTGAGGAAGCATAACAGGACTGTCATTGGGATTGGGCAGAAACTAAGAAAAGAGGGGATAAATAATGAACACTGCATTGGAACTGTTTAAAAGGAATGTATGATTGGGCGTTATTTGTATGACAACAGTCCAGAGTTAGAGGTACATAGCAAAGTGGACTGGGAAGGGGGGGGCGAAATTATTCAACAATTAAAGACTTTTTCTTTTAAAAGTGAGCTGGGGAGGGTAGGGAGGAAAATGTGCAACAGTGAATGAATGGAAGTCCAACTTTTCTGTAAACTTCAGTTAAAATCTCGTAAGAAAAAAACCAAAACGCTACCCACACTGCCTTCCAGAGTGGTTATACCATTTTATAGTCCTACGAGCAGTGCATGAGAATTCCAGTCTCTCCACATCCTCTCCAGTATTTATTACTTGCTGTCCTGTTAAACTTTGCCACTGCTGCAGGGATGGGATGGTAGCTGATTGTGGTTTTGATTTGCATCTCTCTGATAGCCAGTGATTTTGACATTTCCTCATGTGTTTCTTGGTCATCTGAATATCTTCCTTTGTGAAGAGTCTTTTCAGGTATTTTGCCCATTTTAATACTGGGTTATCAATCTTTTCCTTGTGGAGGCCCTGTACTATGCTGTAAACTTGAGTTATAAGACCCTTGTCTGAAATGTCATTGTCAAATATTTTTCCTCAGTCTGTGGACTTTTCTTTTCACCTTATTGGAAAAAGTTTTTAATAGACACATAGATTTTTATTTTTAGAAGATCTCATTTATCATTTTTATCCTTTCCTGGTTCTACAATTTGGCTATATTTACAAGCCTCTTTATATCATGGAGGCTCTATTGGCCTAGTGGTCAGAAGTTGCATTGCAAACCTGAAGACACATTGTTTAAATATACCAGCTGTTCCATGGGAGAAAGATGGCCAATCACCTCCAATGTGATTAAACTGCTTCTGAAAAACCTACTGGAGGGTCACCTATGGGTCGCTTCCAACTTGATGGTACACAACAACATTTATGCCATAGGCTAGGGCTTCCAACTGTTAGACAGAATAGACCCTTTACTAGAGTGTTGGGATACCACATCAATATAAAAAAAAAAAAACAGTGGGATTTCTTTACAGCATGAAAGAATGAAAAAGGAAACTGTAAAAGCAATACCATTTGTAATAGCCAACCACAAGATGAAATACTTGGGAATAAAACCTAATTATGTCAGTTTGAGGACTAAGGTGCATCTGATTCAAGCCATAGTCTTTCTGATTACTTGCTATGCATCTGGGAGCTAGACAGTGAATAAGGATGACAGGAAAAGAGTTGACTCCTTTGAGCAGTGGTGTTGGTGTTGGAGAAGAGCATTGAACATTACATCGATGGCCAACAAAATGAAAAAATATGTCTTGGAGAGGATGCAGAGGGAGTGCTCTTTGGAGGCAAGTATGATAAGGCTTTACCTTAAATATTACAGCATGTTGCTAGGAGGGCTAGTCCTTGTAGAAGGACATGATGCTGGGAAGGGTGGAGGGTTGGCAAAAGGAAAGGAAGACCTTTGACTAGCTAAATTGACACAGTAACTGCTGCAGTGGGCTTTTGTGTGTCAGGAAGCGTGAGAATGGGTAGGATAGAACAGAGCTATTAGGGTAACTATGAGTCATATTAAACTTGACGGCACCTAACAACAACAACAACAACAAAAAGACCGTGAAACCAAGTTGCTCCTTGGACGCAAGGTCTTTGAAACTCCTTCTCACATATTTTGGGCATGTTGCCAGGAGGGACCAGTCCTTGGAGAAGGACATCATGCTTGAAAGGGTGGATAGACAGCACAGGAGAGAAAGACCTTGGATAAGATGGATTGACAAAGTAATAGGGGTACATATGACAGAGACAGCAAGATGGGCTCAGGATAGGGCAGAGTTCAGAGTTATTGTACATAGGGACGCCATGAGTCACAGCCGACTTGACAGTACATAACAACAGTAACAGACATAGTAAACAACAACAGAAATAAAAAAGATCTTTATGAAGAAAATACTACTTTATGAAGTAAATACAGAAAATACTACTTTATAAAGTAAATCTTTATGAAAAAATACTACTAGAAATAATGAGAGAACTAAGTAAATGGAAAAATATTCTCCATTTATGGATAGGAAGACTCAACATTGTAAAAATGACAATCCTACCAAAAGCAATATACAAATTCAATCAAATATAGATTCCAGACTCAGTCTTCAAAGAGGTAGAAAAAGAAATTTGTAGTTTTATTTGGAAAGGAAAGAGACCCCAAATAATCAAAGCTCTTCTGGGGGGAAAAAAATTAAGTAGGAGACATCATACTCCCTGATTTCAAAACGTACTCTAAAGCTGTGGTAACCAAAGTAGCATGGTATTAGTACAATGGCATACACATAGACTAATGGAATACAATCAATAACTCAGAAACCAGGCCATCTGCTTTATGATCAGCTGCTATTTGAGAAGGAATCAAAACCTACCAAATGGGCAAATGACAACTTCTTCAACAAATGGTGCTGGCAAAACTGGACATCGACCTGCAGAACACCAAACACAAAAATTAACTCAGGGTGCATCAGAAACCTAGGAGTAAAGTCCCAAACCATAAGAGTTATAAAAGAAATTGGAATGAATCTTGAATAGCCAAAGGCAGTTAGAGAAATTCCTCTTACTGGTGGGTGATTGATTTGGGAATGAATTTGTAACAGCCAGTGCTAATCAACAGAATGTGAGGGAAAATCTTCCACCGTAAGGTGTGCGGTTCTCGGAAAGGTTCTTTACCTAAAGAGTGAGAAACTGGTCTATATGTCTCTGTCTGTGGTGGGACCTGCTGCAGCCATTTTGCAGCCATGAAGGATTAATGCCAAAAAAGGACACACAGAGAAAGAACTTGGTTTCTTGATAACATTAAACTGCTGGATGAACAAGCACTAGAACTTTTCTCTGACCTCATTCCACCCAGTGATGTAATGAGGTTCTTACTGCTACTCGTTGCAATACAATTATCACTAGCATCTTCATTACTGTAAGAAATGCAGAGTCTTGGCCCGCCCAAAATTGAGTCAGAACCTATGTGTTAACTGGATCTCCAGGTGATTGCTACAAGAATCCAAAACCAAATTGCCACTATTGAATTGATTTTGAGTTATATCCACCATAGAGGACAAAATAGAATTGACTCATTGGATTTCCAAGACTATAAATCTTCACAGAAGCAGACTGTCACCTTGGTCTCTCTTGAAGTGACTGGTGGGTTTGAACTTCTGAGCTTTAGCAGTGAACACTTTAACCATTGTACCACCCAGCCTCCTTTGGTGATTCCCACATACTTTAAAGCAGAACTTTTGAACCGATTTGAACTGCTTCGATCATGGCCAGTACAATGAAATCAGAAGATACTGGAATTTGTGAAATGTAGGTATACCAAAAAAATAAGTGGAACAGGAAAAAGTATGGGAGACTCGGAAGAGATAGAATCAGTCCTTGCAGGAGACTGGATAGGTAGGACTGTGGCTGATAACATGCATTCAGAGAGACATGATTGGCCACCATTTTTTATCAGGGTACACCATTACTTTTGACTTTGACTGTCAAGAGATTTGGTTGCTACACAAAGTGCGCATTACCCCTGTTTATTCAAGATGAATTTTCTAGAAGGACATTCACCCATCCTTTTTCTCAGTCTGGTTATAAATGCCAAGGTAGCTACTTTGTACAAATTTAGGTCCATTCCACCTTCACTTCACCGGCCATGACTGAACCAAGAAGAACCATAAAAAAATTTAGAAATATAAGCTACTTCTGGTTTGGTTTTCTATTGCTGGCAGCTTAAAAAGCAAACAACTATCTGGTATTATAAAACTGATGGCAAAAATCTTGTTTTTGTCTTTTTGCTAAGAAAAAGATACACAGAAAAGACTTTTTTAAAAAGTTTCTACTTATGCAACTCACTGGGCCCTGTTAAACAGGTTCCCTGGCTCTTTAAATTGTTTCATGTCCAATATTGACAGGAGACTGCTTGTCATTTTAGTGATTGCTGTGTTTTGGCTCAAAGGGTAGTGAAAACAGTTCTTAAACCACCCCCCCCCAAGCTGTCCTGAGACCTCTTGAGGTGACACCTCTAGGTAAACAGAGAACAAAAGGGGCAAGGAATGACAGAGAAGCAAAAAAGTTCCAAATTGTGTATTTGGTTTAGATCAGAAAGACATCTCCAATTTCCTCATGAATCTAGTTACTCAAGACTAATTATGGCACCCATCCAGGTTGCAAACATGTTAATAACACAAAATGAAAGACTTCTGCGTACTAAGAGGAAAACAAGATACTCTCATGGCATTGTTATTCCTGAAAAGACTACTCGAGTTTCTTGAGGTTGCCCAAATGAGACGATTTCATAAGCCTTATTCTGTTTACACCGAATTTAAGCAACTGTTACAACAAGAGACCACGAAGTATGATTATTTAATGGCCTATATTGATAGACTTTCAACCAAATCCAATTGCAACAAACAGAAATGCCACAGTTGTTTTAAAGAACTTTCACTGCTCTGCTGTGATTGTCTTTTGACAATAAACTATTGGGAAATCATTTAAAATCATGCTTGTTACAAAAACACAGTTATGACCATTTCAGAGCCTTTGTTTTGGAAGCCTCATTCATTATATTTAATACATTAAAAAGCTGACAAAAATATGCTGGGAATATAAGGGTTACAGAATTGTTTAATTTAGGGATGATACTTTTAATTTTAATAAGAACAGGTGTTAAGGCCACAGATTTATGTATTGTTTTGGCATCTCAGACTATAGAATCATCAAGAGGAAAATTACTCATAGGTTCACTGCTAGAGAATCGGAAAGGACTAGTTTATGACCCCCTGGGTGGATTTCCAAAGCTTTAAATAGTACAGGAGGAAATTACCCATTTTTCTCCATTAAGGCCCGTAATGGTGGTCCAGTCAGCCATTCGAGAGGAATAGCTTTTGGGTTAGCTGAGTAACTCCCTCTGAACTAAGCCATCAGAGCTCCCTGGTGGTGGGGAGGGGGTAGCTAGAGAGACACTTTTCTATAGCAGTCATGGAAGTAATCAAATGGCAAAACCCAAACCCAAAAGAAACCGCAAAAAAGAAAGCTTGCCATTTAAAAACGTTACTTCAGTTAAAATATCTGTAGAAAACAGTACCTAAAAATCACAAACCTGTTGCTGTTGAGGCTGTTCCAACTTAAGGTAACGCCTTAAGTTTTTAGAGATTGTAGATTGCTCTGGAGGAGTCTGCTCATCTTTTGCTCATGGAGCAGCTGATGGATTTGAAACACCTGCCTTTAGGTTGACAGTGCAACTCTGCTCGCAAGGCCACCAGAGTCCCTTCAGAGGAGACTAAAAACCCCAGTCATGTCCAAAGCTTTCTTCAGTTAAAATATCTGTAAAAAACAATACTCCAAAAGGCCCAAACCTGTTGCCATTGAGTCAATTCCAATTTCTGGTAACTCCATATGTTACAGGGTAGAATTGTTCCATAGTTTTTTCTTGGCTGTGAGGTTTATGAAAGTAGCCATGGTGATATGGTGTTTAACAAGTTGCCACAAATGACAGTAATACATAGGGGGGAAAATGTGTTTCTAAGCACAGTCGTCAATTTAAAAGTGTGTGGCAGTGTGTTAAGTATTCAACTACTGTTTTTGAAAGGTCAGGAGCTTGAACTCACAAGTTGCTCCATAGGAAAAAATGGACAATCAGTGTAATTCACCATACTAATAAAGTAATTAATAAGAACCATGTGATCTTAGCAACTGATGCAGAAAAGGCATTTAACAAAATCCCAACACCCCTTCCTGATTAAGACACTCAACAGAATGGGAATAGAAGGGAATTTCCTCAACATGGTGAAAAGTGTACATGCAAAACCAAGAGCCAACATCTGAGAGCCAATATCATTCTCAATGGAGAAAGACTAAAAACATTTTCAGACAAGGATGTTCACTGTCACCACTTCGATTCAATATTGCACTGAAAGTACTTGTTAGGGCAATATGACAAGAGAATGAAGTAAAAGGCATCCAGATTGGCAAAGAGATGGTTAAAATATTGCTATATATGGATGATATGATAGTGTACATAGAAAACCCCATGACTCAACATAAAAACATAGAGCTAGTAGGCCAGTTTAGAACATGGAAATAGCCCACATGTCCAACCACAAACAAATGGATTGAGAAGTTGTGGTGCATTCACATGATGGAATAGTATGCAGCATGCAGGAGCAATGGTTTTGTAAATTACTGCCTAACTGGGGAGGGACTGGAGAGCATTATGTTGAGTGAACTAACGCAGTCTCACAAGGACAAATACTGTACCATTATTGTAGAATGAATATGAAAAGCCAAGGGGAAGGGGAGGGTGGAAATAGAGGGGTGAGGATGGGATAGGGTGTTAATCATAGGACTGCACAATTCGATGGGTGTGTGGTGAAGAAAATGGGAAGGATCTTTTTTGAAAACCAATGTATTCAAACTCTGTAAATAAATCAGAGTAAAATTTAAAAAATGGAAGTGTGCTCCTGGAGAGATGAGAGGGAAACCTTATGAGGCAGTTCTGCTTCGTCATCTAGTGTTGCTATGAGTTGGAACTGACTCTGCAATGGGTAATCTCTATGGAAACTCATTGCCAGGTCTTTCTTTCTGGTGCTATTAAACTGGCAGCAGTCACAAACTGCTTGTGCCACTTTTATGGCATATGATAGCTAAAGGGAACTAGAAAATCACTTCTAAACTGTAGAATCATATATATTACATGAAAGAATGACCAGAGACAACCTAGTCCCCAAAAGTCACATGGGGGTTCATGGCTTTGTTTCTAAGTTTATCTCTAGGATCTTTTTCACTCTGATTGGTTGCTTTGCATTTATCTCCAGAATCTCTAACTGGTGGCAATGTCTCAGAAAGGAAAGGGGGGAAAGTTTAGACATATCTTCAAGTAGCTTCAAGGATTGGCTGAAAGATACAGCTTAAGCAGAAGTAGCAGGAGATGGATCAGTGTTTGTGTACTATCAGTGTACAGTTTGTAGAATACATGTATCTATGTCCTCATGGGCTCTGTTCCTTCTGTTGATTGTATCCCAACCCCCTGGTATTCAGACAAAGATGAGACTGGAAAATTTCATATGAAATTAGCAAACATTGGTAGCTACTGTGTACTTACCATGATATACTTAGCTGTTGTGGGAGATTCAGGTACACAGGACTTGTTTCCTTAACTTTAAAAAACAAACACGCAAATAAAAACCCCACAAAGTTATCTAGTCACTCACTGCCATCGTGAGAAGTAAACCAAGCTGATTTTCTACCCCCTTTTTAAAAATTTCCCTTTAATATTTTATAGCTTGGAGAAAACTTGTGGATCATTCCATTTATTTGTCCCCTTCCATGGATAAACATTTTGGACTTGATTTTTATTAACAGGATTGCTCCAGGTCTTAAAAAAACCCAGTTGCTGTCAAGTTCACCCTGACCCATGGCAGCCCCGTGTGCTCCATAGGGTTTTCAGTGGCTAATTTTCAGGAAGTAGATCCTCTGACTTTTCTTCTGAGCTCTCTTAAGGTTTGAACCTCCAAACGTTAGGCTAGCAGCCAAGTCTGTTAACTGCACCACCCAGAAACTCTGCTCAGGGTTTTGTAGGTCACAACTAATGAAAATACCACCCTATATATTTTAAATTATACTAGCTTCGTCTGGCATACTTTAGTCATGTTGTAAGGTGGGATCAGTCCTTGGAGAGGGACATCATGCTTGGGAGAGTGGCGGGATAGTGCAGTGACTAGGGTAATGGGGATAGGTGTGTCAGAGACAGTAAGATTGGACAAGGGATAGAGCAGGGTTTAGAGCTGTTGTACATAGGGTTGCTAGGAGTCGCAGGAGACTCAACAACACATAACAACAGTTTATTTACAGAATTCAAATAGTTTTCCAGAACAGATTCTTCTAATTTCCCTAACCCCCCCCATCAAGTTGTACAACCTCATGATTAATCCCCCCCTCTCTGCACATCCTCCTCCCTCTGCTTCCACCCTCGCCCTCCCACCTTGGATCTTTATACTGATTCTACAATAATGGTTTTATACGTATTTGTCCTTGTGGGACTGAGTTCATTCAGCATAATGCTCTACAGCCTTTCATATCTCTTGATGAAGAACCTCTTGGAAATGTCTTCACATGGCTTCTAGGATACAAAAACTCTCATGGCTTTCCTCCAGTTACATGGATAACTTCTCTCAGTCACTCCTGTTAGTTCCTTTTAACTTCTCAAACTGTAGATGTTGGCGTTTCATTTCATCCCACTTCCCTATTCTCTTTCCCTTGACTTTTGATGCCATATGACCAATAGCTTTAAGTAGCATCTACATTCTGATAGATGTGTTCCTTAATTCCAGGTTCCATACACCCATCTGCCTACTTGGTGTATCTCTAGTTGGATAGCTAGGAGGCATCTCAAACTTAACATGCCCCAGAACTAACTCTTTCCACCCCCCACTCCCTCCCTTGAAAATGGTCTTCACCGTATCTTCCTCATTTCAGTAAATGGCAACTTCATTCTTCCAGTTTTTCATTCCAAGAGCTTAGGAGTTCTCTTTGATTCTTTCTTTTTTTTTTTAATTTCACCCCATTTTCATTGTATCAGGCCTTCTATTGGTTTGACATTAACAATACAACCGAAATCTCCACTTCTCACCACTACATGATCAAGTTTCCAGATAAAGTTAGTATCAATTCTCGAACAGATAACTAAAATAGCATTATAACTTGCCTTGCCACTCCCACTCTTGAGCTCCTAGAACAGAACCTTAGCATAGAAGCCATATTTAACCCGTCTTCTGACTCAAAACTCTCCAAGAGGCTCCCTTGGTCACTTAAATTAGAAGCTGACAATCTGCTGGAGGGTCAACTGTGGGTCAGTTCCGATTCAACAGTACACCACCACGCCAAGGTATTGATGACTGTATCTAGATTACCACTAGGTCCAGATTCCAGCTAGAAAAAGAAGAGAGCATAGATGCAGCAACTACCAATGTCTGCAAGCCCAGTTGTAGAAGCAATGTAAGACACTTCTACATTTTATTAGTTAAAAACTTAATCGCATGGTCACAACTAACTGTTCAAAAATCTAGAATATGTAGCTTAATGGAGTATATGTTTCCCAATGAAAAAGGGGGAGTAAACTTTGAGTGGGCTGCTGTCAACAAGTACTGTGTACATCCTTTTCCTCCCTTAGGGTTGCCATGACGGTAGAGTTTTCTGTTGATCTTATTCATCTCTGTATTCAGAGCATCTACAATAGTTCCTTGCACATTAAAAGAGCTCAGTAAATACTTGATGAAGAAATGAAGTAACCGTGACAGTGAAGGCATTCCTTCTAGAGTTCATGACAGCAAGCATGTCTCCTTGAGGACAATCTAGCATAGATTATTTTCCCCCCCTTTAACTTTTTTTTATTAAATTTTATTGATTTTAATGAACATTTACAGAGATTTTGGGTTTCCATTCATTCATTGTTGCACTATTTTCTCTACCCTCCTCCCCAGTTCGTTCCCCCCTTGAAAGTCTGTTTTAATTGTCCAGTTGCCACAGTGCTTGTCAAAGCCAGTTCTGATTAATCTCCTTTGTCAGTGTGTCCTTTGCCATTCCCTATCACTCCTCCCTGAGAGAGACTTCACCCTG
>NW_006399881.1:7879511-7880698 GCF_000299155.1 Elephantulus edwardii | reverse complement strand
GCATATTCTCTTAGCTACTTACCTGAGAACTCGTTAGAGTCCTTTGCTCAGGGAAGTGGGGAATAAGTTTTTCTCTTTGACTGCATCTCAGCCATGAAGCAGTCTCAAATTCCATATCCACTAGTATAACAAAAAAGCAGCCTCACCAAACCCCACAGGCCACAAAGTCAACTCTGGTTAATGGCAATCTCAGAGTAAAACTGTGTCCCATAGGGTTTTCAATGGCTAATTTTACAAAGTAGATCCACTTCCAACCTTTGAGTTAACAGCCGAGCACACTAACCACTTATAGCAACCATGGACTCCAACCCCACAAAGGGTCCCCTATATATTTATTGATCCCCATGGTCTTATTTTTTATTGCTTTGCTTACAAAGCCCATCTACATTGAGTTTCACACTATTATTCATTCACATTGTGTTTCATACACTTATTCTTTTATATTGTTTTATAAAATTAATCACCACTGGACCTTGCCCATCATTACCCTATCTTTTCTCCCGGATACTTCCCACTTCCTTCCCCCTCCTCCACCTACCAAACTGTGCAACACTGTGGTTTCACCCCTACCAATCCTGAGCCCTCCCCTTAAGTTCCCATACATGTTTTACCAGTTATCCTTCTATTTTTATGAGCACAGAGATTTAACCTTTAGAAAGTCCCATTCATCAATTTGATCCTCTCCAGATTGTACTTTTCTGGCTGTATTTGGCAGTCTCTTTATACCATAGGCTAGACCTTCTAAGGTTGGTCCCAGTTTGTCTCTTAAGAACTTCATGGTTTTGAGATTTACTCTCAGGTCTGATCCACCATGAGTTGATGTTTGTGTATGGTGTGAGATGTAGATCCTGTTTCAGCTTTCTGCAGGTAGCAGTCCAGTTTTGCCAGCACCATTTGTTGAAAAAGATGTCATTTCCCCATTTGATAGATTTTATTTCCTTGCCAAATATCAGTTGATCATAGATGGGTTAATTTCTGGGTTCTCAATTCCTTTCCATTGGTTTATGTACCTGTTGTTGTACAAGTACCATGCTGTTTTCGTTAGGTTTTGAGATCAGAAAGTGCTATGCCTCCTGCTTCATTTTTATTTTGTTGTTGTTGTTTGTTGTTATGTGCCATCGAGTCGTTTGCGACTCATAGCGACCCTATGTACAACAGCCCTAAACCCTGCTCTATCCTGTGCCAAT
>NW_006399881.1:7875287-7878921 GCF_000299155.1 Elephantulus edwardii | reverse complement strand
AGTAAGTGCATGAGGTCCTCCTCAGTTTCAGCGAGCAGGGTTGTGTCATCTGCATAATGCAGATTGTTGATAGATCGTCCACCAATCCTAACACCACGCTTCTCCTCACAGAGGCCAGCCTCTCAGATAATCTGCTCTGCATACCTTTTTGCATAAAATGATAGAATCGCATGTTGTTTTTTGCTTTATGTGATGAATTATACTGTTTTTCTTTTGTTGAACCATCTTTGCATACCTTTTATAAACCCCACTTGATCATGATGAATTATTTTTTTAATGTACTGCTGGATTCTCTTGGCCAGGATTTTATTGAGAATTTTTGCATCTGTGATTCATGAGAGATACTGGCCTATAGTTTTTTATT
Source organism: Elephantulus edwardii (assembly GCF_000299155.1). Taxonomy (NCBI): domain Eukaryota; kingdom Metazoa; phylum Chordata; class Mammalia; order Macroscelidea; family Macroscelididae; genus Elephantulus; species Elephantulus edwardii. The sequence goes on along the minus strand of NW_006399881.1, from coordinate 7,878,557 downwards.
TTGGTGGTCTCTTTACCTGACTTTGGTATATTTCCTCAAATACTTTATGTAGAGTTGGTGACGGCTCTTCTCTGAATGTTTGATAAAATTCACTAATAAAACTATCTGGTCCAGGGCTACTTTTTGTTGGAAGTTGTTTTATGACATGTTCAATTTCTTATTTTGCAATGGGTCTGTTTAGATGTTCTACTTCAGTCTGTGTGCATTTGGGTAGGTAGTGAGTTTCTAAGTATTTGTCCATTTCCTCTAGGTTTTCATATTTGAGTATAGTTTTTAGTATTATTCTATTGTTAATCTTTTTATTTCTGTTGGTTCTAATGTGACATTGCCATTTTAATCTCTTATTCAGGTTAAATGTGTCTTTTCTTTCTTTTCCTTTTTAGCTTTTCCAGTGATTTTTTCAATTGTATTGACCTTTTCAAAGAACCATCCTGTAGTCCTGTTGCTAGATTCACTTGTTTTTCTGGTTTCTATTTCATTTATTTCTGCCCTAATTTTTATCATTTTCTTTCTTTAGCGGTGGTCAGGTTTTTTTCCTGTTCTTTTTCAACTTGTTGGAGATAATTGGGTTAAAGAATCAATTTTTGTATTTTCTTCCCTTGTATTTGCTTATTACTATGAATTGACCAGTAAGTACTGCTTTTGCTGTTTCCCAGAGGTTTTGGTAAGTTGTGTTTTCATTCTCATATGATTCAAAAAACTTTTAATTTTTTTTAAACATTGAAAATGTTTTATTTTAATTTTTCCATTGTTGCATATTTAATTCTTTTTTTAATTTCTTCTGTTACCCACTCATATTCAAGCAGGGCCCTGTGCATGACTTTTTTTTTTCTTTTGTCCTCTTGTTGATTTCTAATTTTGTAACACTATAGCATTTTCTGGTCTTAGAAAATGGTTTGTATAATTTCTATGGTTTTAAAAAAATTTTTGAAGCTTGCTTTGTGACCTAAAATATGATACATTCTGAAGAATGTTTACGGATCTTTTATGAGCTACATTAGTGCATAAATATCTATACAATTGAGTTGGCTGATTGTGTGGTTTAAGTCTTCAGCATCTTTGTTCAGTTTCTTTCTGGTAGTTCTATCTTTCCTTGAGAGTGGCATACTGAAGTCATCTACTACTATAGTGGTGTTGTCTGTTTCTTTTTTTAGTTCTGTTAACATTTGCTCTGTGTATTTTGCAGGTCTTTTTGTTCATAGATGTTAATTATAGTTATGTCCTTTTGTGACCCTTTAAGTATTATATTAGTGCCTTTCATTTTCTTTTGTGATAGTTGTTACACTGAAATATATTTTATTGTAGATTAGTATTGCTATTCCTACTTTTTTCTGGCATATTTGCTTGTTATATTTTTTCCACCCTTTGATTTTTAATCTTTCTCTTCACTTTTTAAGTGTGTCTCCTGTAGACAGTATATTGAGGGGTTTGGGGATTTTGTGTAATCTGTTACTCTTTTTCTCTTCACTGGTGCGTTTAAACAATTCACATTCAGCATAATTATTGAGAGGCAAAGTTTTATTGACATTATTCTGTTTGGTTCTTTTTGGTGATGTTGCTGGTTACTTTGATCCATCCTGCTTTCTGTGGTATCTCTATGGAAAGGATCTCCTATGGTATTTTCAGCAATGTTGGCCTTATTTTTACAAACTCCCTTCATTTCTGCTTCTCTGAGAATATTTTGATATCTCAGTTGTACTTGATGGACAGTTTTTCTGTGTAAAACATTCTTGATTGAAAGTTGTGTATGTCATTCCACTGTCTTCAAGCCTGCATGGTTTCTGCTGAGAAATTGGCATTTAATCTTATTTGCTCTCCTTTAGAAGTTATTCTTCATTTATCTGTAGCTGCTTCCAGAAGAATTCTTTCCTTGTCTTTTATTCTGGAAAATTTGACTATGCTATACCTTGATGTTTTTCTTTTACAGTCTGTTCTATATAGAGTTAACTCAATTTCTTTAATGTATAGTCTCCCGTTCTTCCTAGGGCATTTTCTTCTAGTAGTACTTACACAACTTTCTCAGTGTCTTTTTTTTTTGCTTCTTATTCTGGGATTCCAATTATACATGTTTTTTCTCTTGATAATATCCTACATTATTCTTATCATTTCTTCATTTTCCTTCCATTTTGGTTCTGCTTTTTGCTCCAGCAAATCAGTGCTGAGCTCTCTCTTCTATTTCACTGACTCTGTGCTCGATCTCTTCAGTTCTATTCATCTGTCCCTACACCATCTTGGCAGCTTCTGAGGCATTGGTCTTGATAGTGTGGGTTGCAGTTTCTTGTTTTTTAGAGTTTCTAATACTCCATTTGTTTTGTGTGTATTGTCTTCAACTTTTTTTATGTTCCTCTTGGCTTTTACTTGCAGAATCCTGTATTTCTGTTAGATTTTCTTTAACCCAATGAAAATATCCAAACATTGTTCTTTTAAATTCTGTGTAAGAAAGTTCAGTCAGACTTTCTGGCTTTAGGAAATGCATTCATTCTGTGTTTTGGTAACTTCTGTGGGTTGAAATCTTGTTATAGTTTTATAGAGACTGTGAGGTAGTCTGTTTCTTCCATGTCATTACTGTAATGGATTTTTTTTTCTTGCATGGAGTTCTAACAAATCCTTAGTGTGAATACCTTTTTTTGGAGCTCACTGCTCCAGAAAAGGGAAGGGCAGCCTTAATTTCTCTTAGGTCCCTGGGCTCACAGGAAGATTTGCTTCAGTTGAAGAGCTCAACATTCCAGTAGGGAAGGGGAGGCCAACTCTTCCTGCCTGTCGTTCTTCCTGTCTGGTACTGTGACAAAGTTTGCTGAATTGAGTGGGAGTGTGGGGAGGCATCTGCTTCTGTTCTTGCCTCTCTTATCCCTCAGTTAAGTGCTCTGGGGTGGAAGGCTTATAGTTTTTTAATTGCAACCCTCTTCCCGAAGTCTTTGTGCCCTCTTTGGTCTGTAGAGTGGTATGGCCTGGTTCCCTGACTCTCTTCACCACGTTCTCTGACATTTTGTTTGCAGGAAGGCTCTTGTCTCTGTCCTTGGGTCAGGCTCACCTTAGTTTCAAAAGTGCCATTCTTTTTTTATTATTATTATTAACTTTTATTAGTTTTAATGAACATTTACAGGGATTTGGGGTTTTCATTCCTTCATTGCTGCACCATTCTCTCTACCCTCCTCCTCAGTTCGTTCTTCTTCCCCCGCCATCCGAATGTCTGTTTTAATTGTCCAATTGCCACAGTGCTTGTCAAAGTCAGTTCTGATTAATCTCCTTTGTCAGTGTGTCCTTTGCCAT
>NW_006399881.1:7869377-7870557 GCF_000299155.1 Elephantulus edwardii | reverse complement strand
ACCTCTCCTGTCTCAGTGTGTTCACGACGGGGGTCCTAACTAAAATTCCTGCTGTCTGTTTCCTACCCAGTGGTTTTCTCAGTGTTCCCTGCCCAAATCCAAGGAGTTTCATTGTAATACTCTGCATTTATAAGAGGACATGAATTTTGGATGCACCAGAAAGTCTGTGGGAGAAAGATGGGCACAATCCTCCCTGTGATTTACTGCCTCTGAAAACCCACTAGAGGGTCAGCAATGAGTCGGTTTTAGCACAACAGTACACAACAACAACATTTGTAAGTGTTGTCCATTTGTCATATTAAGATTTCACCATTTTCAGAAGATTTGCAAAAGAAATCGGGGAAAAAAGGGCACAAGGTCAGAGATGTTAAAAGGGGGGCCACTTAGTAGAAATGAAAACTGTCTAAAATAACATCGTAATATTATTTATGTTTTAACAATATCAGAAATCTTGCCAGGTGTGAATGGAAATGTTACCCTATAAGCAAGTTGAAGAGGACCACAGCATCCCAGCAGTATCAACCTTTGTTACCCATTTCAGAAGGGAGTTGACCCAAATAGGAAATGGCCCAGCTGAGGCTAATTGGGAGTAGCAGGCTGACGCAGGGCAGTGCTGGCTCCAAGGGCCTCTTGGAAGGCAGGCGCTGCCAATCTGAGAGGAGTTCCCAGCTGAGAGCAGGAAGGACGGGCTTAAAAACGGAAAACAACCTTTTTTTTAAGCTGGAAATTTTTTTCCTTTTTACTTTTTGAGAAGAGGAGCAAGAATAAAAATTAGGTCCTAAACTTGTCTCAACTATGTAAAAATAATCATATTGTTAAAGAATTCTTTAACTTCACATTCTTGCAGTTGAGTTTGTCTGTGTTATGACACCCCTGTAATTTCATTTGACAAGCATGAAACTGATAGGACCACTATTATGCTATTAACTAGGATTTGTTTTAATTTCTGTTCCAGATACTCTTAGCCAAAAGTAGGCATAGTGTTTAAATAATTTGGCGGCTAGTCAAAAGATCAGTGGTTTGAACTCACCAGCTGCTCTGCAGGAGAAAGATGAGACAGTCTCCTCCCATAAAGATTTACAGCCTTAGAAGCTCTTTGGGACATTTCTCCTCTGTCATTATGAGTCAGAATCAATTCCGTGGCAGTGAGTCTGATATTTTGCCTTTTCTTTTTTTTTTT
>NW_006399881.1:7846505-7867642 GCF_000299155.1 Elephantulus edwardii | reverse complement strand
GAATTCCTGTTGTTGAGCCTGGATCTTCACTGAGGGCCAGTCATCAACTGTTTAAGTGTTCAATTATCAATAAGCTGAAGTCTGCAGAAGGCCATAATGGCCCTGCTTTAAGTGGTTCACTGCTCCTGCAGCGCACCACGTTGTCTCTGCGTCCGCCGCCATCTTGGATCTCCATATTTTGCCTTTTAAATACCAAATAAGGAGGGGAAAAGATTTGTTCACATCCACTCTTATTGCTGCTTTGCACAATAGCAAAGAGTTGGAAACAACCCAAGTGTCTGCAAATCAATAGATAGGGATGCCGTGATGTAGTCACACGATGGAGTACTATGCTGTATTGAAAAACAAGGATCTCATGAAATATTATACAAAATGGGTGACCCTGGAGGACATTATGTATGTTGAGTGAAATATCTCAGTCACAAAAGGAAAAATACTGCATAGTGCCACTGAACTTACATCGAAGTTGAGGGGAGACTGAGAAAGAGGGGATAAATAATGTATACTGCATTGAAATAGATGAGGGAGAGAACTGTTTAGAAGGAATATATGATTAGTTATTATTGTCATGACAGGAGTCCAGAATGAAGTCTGCAGAGTGGAGTGGACTTGGAAGGAAGGATTGTATAACAATGAAAGAATTTTAGTTTTCAAAGAGAAGAGTAAATTGGGGGGGGCGGTGGGCAGGGAGAAAGTACAACAATGAATGAATGGAAATTCAAAGTCTCTGTAAACTTTCATTAAAATTTGTTAAATAAATATGCATGTTGTTAGGAGAGGCTATTCCTTGGAGAGGGACATAAGACTTAGAATGGTGGAGGGTTGGTGAAAGAGAGGAAGGCCTTCAAATAAATAGATTGACACAGTGACTGCTGTAATGGGCTCAAGTATATAGAAGATCATGAGGCTGACACAGGGTTCAGATCTGTTGTTGATAGGGTTTCTATGAGTTGTACCCGACTGGATGGCACCTAACAACAACTACAGTAAAAAATACATATCAACTTGACTAAGCCATGATTCTTGATATTACATAATTATTGTCCATTTTGTGATCTAATTGTCAACTTGTTGTAAATTCTAAGCTCTATGATCTTGATGCATCAGTTTTTCATATAATGGTAGCTTGCATGTTACTGTGATACAGGATGTTATTTCTAGTATATCAAATACTAAAAGGGTCATTCATGGTGGGCAGGTAGTGAAGTGTTACAGATGAAGACAAACTAGAAAGTAAGACTGGAAATCTACTTCTGAAATAATTGACCCTCAAAAATGCTGTGTGAATGGCATTTTAATGTTGTCTAATATTGTGCCTAAAGATGAGGCTTTCAGGTTGGAAGGCACTGAAAATAGAACTGGGAAAGAGCTGCCTCTTCACAATAGAGGCTATCCTAATGATAGCGATTAAGTCTAACATTCAGCCAAAGCCAGACAATTTGCTGGTCTGACGTAACTGTGGATTTTATCTTTCAGTTAGAGTTTTTATAGCTATGTTTGATTTTGCTATGCAAATGGGGCATGTTAGCCTATCCATAAATGGACTGGCTATATACCATTTCACAAGAGGATTGGCCAATCCCAACGATAGAAGGAGATTGGCTGGTTTCATCATTGTATTGGGCAAGCCAGCAGAGAGAGATAGACAAATCTTTTGGCACTATGGAAAAAGAAAGAGAAGCTAGGACACCCTTTTTGCTCCAGCTACATCTACGGCAGCAACAGCCATGGCCAAAATGGAGATATGATGCAAGATGGGACTTTAAGGGAGGAGAGCCAATACTGACAAGATTGTGTACTTTGTTGGACAGCTGAGGGTGGGAAGCCAATATTGGCAGAACTGAGAACCTGGTAGCCCTGACCCAAAGCCCTGTGACTCAAGGCTGAGATGCTTGCGTGCACATTTCGGGAGCTGTCTTGGTCGTATTCTGTTACTAAACTGGATTTAATAACCTGTTGATTTCCCCAGTATGGTCTGTGTGAACCCTGCAAAGCAGTAAGATTGGTGTTGAGGTGAGTAGAAAGATAGATGGGAGCATGGGGGACATGTCTGACCTCATGGGAATTGGTTGTGTGTTATTGATACTGTTGATGAGGACTGTTCCCCTTTGTGAAGTTGATAAAGCTCACACATGGCCATTCCCACGTGTCCCTTGCACTTTTTACAATGACAGAAATGAGGAGAAACAGCAGACTTATAAAGTGACTACTACAAGTGATTTAAGTACATCAGGGATTGTGACGATGGTAAAGAATCAGTTTTGTTCTGTTTGCACATGGGTTCAGTATGAGTCCTTGTACTTGGTAGCATTTAACAACAATGAATAACAACAGGATTAGAGGATTAGATTAATTATGTTAATAAACCAGAAATCTGTGAATTAGGTTGTATCTCTTCCCCCCGTCAATTGTATCTTGATCTCTCTCTTTTGAAATGAGATTAAGCAGAGGTAGCTCAGTACCACTAACAAAGAAAGAAGAGCTAGGAGAGAAACATGTCCATTGGATGCATTATTACTCAGGTGAACTTTGAAGATCCTGAAGAAGATTGGTGCCCATACTAGGACATCAGTCCCACAGATGTTGAAAGGCAGCAAAGACCTTCTCCTAGAGGAGACACAGCGAAAATGTTTCCCTAGAGTTGCTGGTTCCCTAAATTCAGACTTCTAGTCTCCCAAACTATGAGGGAATAAATTTGTTTATTAAAGCCATCCACTAAGTGTATTTCTGTTACAGCAGCACTAGATAACCAAAATGACGTGTTATTAACTCTTGTTATTTGATTTGTATTGTCCTGGATAATTCAGAATAATTTTCTATCTTAAGGTTTGCTGATTAGCAACCTTAATTCCATCAACAACCATAATTTTCCTTTCAATATAATATCACGTATTTACAAGTTCTGGCAATTAGCATGTGGACATATTCTGTCAACAACAAGGTCTAATAGGTAATAGCTCCAGTCATTAGTCTTACGTTGGTTAGATCTTGTCCCTTCTCGACAATTGGCTCATGTCAACAGCAAGGATGAGAACACGTTAGCAATTACAGAAGAGCACTTCCCTTTTATAAGCTAAACAATGTGTGCTTTGTGCCACAGATGGCCATGTGCACCACAGTCCACTGGGGAAACAGGAAGGGACCCTGAGAGAAGATCAGAGGGAGAGGACAGTGAGTCACATTCTGCTTGCTTCTCTGTGAGATCAATTTCTTCATGTATCAAATGGGAATGATTGTACCTCTCTCATAGGATATTATACATATTAAATGAGCTAGTGAATATGGAGCAATTGGTACAAGGCCTAACCTACAGTTAGAACTACCTCTGCAGACCTGTGAGATTCTACTCAGAATTGAAGTATGTACCTTTAAACACAAAAATCACACAGAGAAAGGAAACTGGGGCCTAATTTACCGATAATGCAAATTATCCTGTCACCTGCATGTTAGCAACATTTTACTGCTGCTGTTGTTAGGTGCCTTTGAATTGACTATAACTCATAGTATCCCTATAAATAACATTTTCGAACCTTGCCCTTATCCCATGCCATCCACACCATCTCTGACATAGTCAAGCCCATTGTTGTAGTCACTGTACCAATCCATCTCATTGAGGATCTTCCTCTTTCTCTGATCTTCCACCTTTTCCAGCATGATGTCTTTTCCCAAAGACTGGCCCCTCCTGACAGCATGTCCAAAGTCTGTGAAACAAAGTTTCACCATTCTTGCCTCTAAAGAGCACTCTTGTTTCATTGCCTCCCAGGCAAACTTATTTGTTCTTTTGAGAATAGATGGGATATTCAGTAATCTTCACCAGCACTCTAATTCAAAAGCGTTTCTTCTTCTTTGGTCATCCTTATTAATTGCTCAACATTTAAATGCATAGAAAGCAACTGAAAATATCATGGGTTGAATCAAGTGCACCTTAGTATTTAAACTGGCAGCAAAGTGCTTTTTAGCACTTTGAAGAGATACTTGATGGGAGATTGGCCCAAAGCAGCGTGGGTTTTGATTTCTTGACTGCCGCTACCATGGGTACTGATTCTGAATCCAAGTAAAATGAAATTATTGACAACTTGAATCTTTTCTCCCTCTACAAAGATGTTGCCTATTGGTCCAGTGGTGAGGTTGTTTGTTTTCTGGTTGTTGAGATGTAGCCCATGTTGAAGGCTGTAGTCTTTGGAGAGCCTTTAAATAACCCTGTACATAAGTACCTGGTTAATAAAAACTTTTTTAGGCTGATACTACCTCCAAATTTTTAGTCTCAAATTACTTTGGCAGATCATTCACTGGAAACACCTCAGAGATCTTGCCAAGAATAACATTCATTATTTGCTAAAAATAGATGTTAGAGACTATTCAATAAATGCACCTACTTTTGTAGTCTTAGACAATGATAAAAAGTTGTGTTCCTCAGTGTATGGACTCATTTCTGTTCAAATATAAAAGGAGAATTATTTTTCCCCTTTTGGGAATCAATCACGAGATGTTTTCAATATGCCATGTTTCAAGTATTTAGTACATTGTACATGAACTTCTGCCAGTGGAGTGTTCTTAACTGCCTCTTAGAGCCTCTTTTAACCCGTTTGTTTTAGCATTTTACTGAACCTAGGGAGAACATTTAAAAAGGACAAAAATTTGTTGCTCCAGGCCACCAGACAGACAGACAGACTAGAGAAAGGAATTGAAAAATGCCATTTTGAGTACTCAACTACTAGTATACTCATTTGTAGGTTTCCGTGAAAACAAATTGTTCCCTCATGGAGAACTTCCATAATCTCAGGAGAAATACTGACATATTGCATCTGAGTCATTTTTTTCTGTGGTCTGTCTAAATATCAAATACTGGAACCTTCCAAAACCACTCCAGATGCACACCTATTTTCTATTTACCCAGAGAAGAAGCATCTGGGGTAGAAATACACACCAGTTTGAACATTCAAGTATTTTCCTGTGGCAGTGCATATAGAAAGTAATCATTCCTTTGAAGAAAATTGTTGAGACTACAGGAAAACTGAGACTACTGGGTTACAAACAAGTTCCTTTCTTAAGTCTGTCTTTAAATTGAATTTGTGTGTACATCAGAAAATTGGTATGATTTCTACCTAATGTTAGTTTAAAGTTTGTCCTAGGATACAGTATAGCTTTCTATACATTAAAAAAATATTCTAGGTACACTAAAATGTCTTAAACATAATAGTACAGTAATAATATTTTGATGCATATAACAAGGGTGTACCTATTTGTTATTATGAATCACTGAATGTGTCTTGAATTTTTAATATAATATGGTTTTGAGGGGGTTGGTTCATAACTATGGGTTGTAGGTAAGTCACTGTTTGAGGACTGCCTATACAAATAACTTTCTCCTTCCTCATCCCTAGGGCTTCCCATGTTTTTTAAATTTTTCACTTTGGATCAGATTATTAAAGTGAAGCTGACTCATGTGACCCATGATTAACTATAGCTTCCATTCCTTTCTGCCTTCAGATCCTTTCCACAGTGTGACTGTAATCTATTGTGACTTCCCAAAGTTCCTCAGCGAGTGAAGCTAAGTAAAAGATGACCACTATTAAAATAAGTGAAAAGTCTTTGAAATTCATAAACTTGGTGAGCACCTTAATGGAGTTTTAAAGATCTAATTCTAATATTTTGTCCTGGAAAGGGTTAAACCGGGTGGCTCCTTGGAGGCAAGGATTCTGAGGCTCTGCCTAACATACTTTGGACATGTTGTGAGGAGAGACCGGTCCTTGGAGAGGGACATCATGCTTGGGAGGGTGGAGGGACGGTGCAGGAGAGGAAGGCCCTCTATGAGGTGGATTGATTCAGTGACTGGGGTAATTGGGATGGGAGTGTCAGAGACAGTGCGATTGGCACAGGACAGAGCGGAGTTTAGGGCTGTTGTACATAGGGTCGCTATGAGTCGCAAGCGACTCAACAGCACATAACAACAACAACAACAATTTTCATAATGATAATATAGATTAAATAGTTGTCAACTACTTTACCATGTTATTTGGGAAGCATCATTGGGTTTGATGATTTGTCTATCATGATGCATTTATACTACATTATCAAAAGTTAGCTTACAAGAGAAGTAAATGAGACACAAAGGGGAAAATAGAGTATGATCCCACTTAGAAGAAATTATCCAGAATAGGCAAATGCATAGAGATCAAAGTTCCTTATTGGTTACTAGGGACTAGGGGTAGGGAGAATGTAGAACTTTTGTCAAAAAGAGTTTCTGTTTGAAGTGATGAAAACCTTTTGACTATAGCATTGAATGGTGGGTTTCAATAATGTCAATGAATTATACACTTAAGCACAATTAAAATGACAGAATGTTTTATTAGTTATATTTTAGCATAGCAATTTTGTTTAGGTTGTGTCTAAGTGCAGTGCAATGAGTTTCTCTTTATATATGACTTTTCTGGCCCTGAATTTGTAGTTCTTCCAATATGATTTTTGAGGTCAAAGTCATGAAAATGGATTAATAATTTATGGTGCAAACAAGGTACTTAAAACTTTTATGGAACTTGAGCAAGTATTAAGTAAATTAGATAACTATGGTAAACTGCCAGGAAATTAAAAGACATAGTGCGATGGGAAATTCTGCTGTTAGGGTCCTCTCTAAAGTACTCAAGAGCAACGATGTGTCTCTTGAAACTAAGGTGCACCTGATACAGGCCATGCTCTTTGCAATCACTTGTTATGTGTCAGAGAGCTGGACAATGACCAGGGAGGACAGAAGGAGAACTGATGGTTTTGAGCTTTGGTGTTGGAGAAGAGTGCTGAGGGTGCCATGGATTGCTAAGAAAACAAACAGATTCATCCTGGAGAGGGTTAAACCGGGCTGCTCCTTGGAGGCAAGGATTTCTGAGACTTCGTCTGATATACTTGGGTCGTGTTGTAAAGGAGGCACCGGTCCTCGGAGAGGGACATCATGCTTGGGAGGGTGGAGGGCAGGCGCAGGAGGGGAAGGCCCTCTGGTAGATGGATTGATTCGGTGACTGGGGCAATCGGGATGAGTGTGTCGGAAACAATGAGATTGGCACAGGACAGAGCAGAGTTTAGAGCTGTTGTACATAGGGTCGCTATGAGTCACAAGTGACTCGACGGCACATAACAACAACCACAATGGTAAACTGAGGGGTTTGTACACTTTGTGGTCTTGGTAGAAACATCCCACAGAGATTGAAGGGAATCTTACTATCTTCAAGAAGAAGAACCAGGAAGATCCTTTGGACTTAGGATCCCATGCTGAGAACATTCTGGACCCAAGAGAGACAGAAAGTTTTAACACTGGAAATAGCAAATAGTAAGTGATGGTACAGAAGGTGGGGCAGTGACATGAGATAGTGGAAACCAAGAGACTAGTATGGGATGGCACAGTGTGCTTCCTGGCTCACTGAGAAAGATGATAGCAATGGGTTCATCAACTCACAGAGCTCCTTTGGGCAGGAGCTTGCTAGCAGAATGGCATGCCTCCAGGCACTGGCTGGTAGAAAGAAAGGCTTGTGACATTTGCCTGAGGAGGGCAGAGGCCAGTATAGTCAAAGTATGGTCCTGCTAGTTCAGCTGGCAGGAGGCTAGTTCAGCCAATAAGAGGTTAGCCTGTCATAGAAGTGAGGCTTGCTTTCCGGCATGGCCAGGAGGTTGGCCTGACTGTGGACACAACTAAAAACAGCTGAGACCTGTCCTGATTGATGAACTGTATCCTATTATTATTATTGAATTGCTCTTGACCCTAAGTTATAGCCTGTTACTTCCCTAATATTTACCATTACAGTGTGATCTGCGAGTTTTGTGTGGCCATTGCAACACATTATGAAAACCAGCACAGAAGTAGAGAGTGCGAGTGAGAAGGATGAGGACAGCTTATATCAGAATTAGTTAAAAAAAATGTAAAAAATAGAAAGTTGGAGAGTGACAGATGTCTGACCTTCTCCTCATAGGAATCATCTTTAGGCTGATGGTGATTCTTTTCCCTCTTCCTGAAGTTAGATGAGTTCAGACACTGCTAGATGACACCAAGAAGTGTATTCAATTTAACAGCTTCCAAAATCCAATACTATGAATATGGGGAAAATGTATTTCTCTTTTCATATTTATTACTATTATTTCATAGCAACCACTTTATAATAATTATCTTATTTGTAATTCTTATTCTCATTATGTCTGTGTTTTGTTGATTATCTTAGCTGCCATCGAGTTGGGTTTTACTCATAGTTAAATACAACAGAACAAAATATGCCCAGTCTTGCACCATTCTAACAATCATTTGAGTCCATTGTTGCAGTGATTGTGTCAGTTCATCTCACTGAAGACCTTCCTCTTTTTTTTTTTTGGGGGGGGGTTTGTTAACCCTCTACTTTATCAGAGATCCCTGATGGCATTATTGGGTTATGTGTTGGAGTTAGCAGTTTGAAGTCACCAGTTGCTTTGGGAGATTAAGATGGGGCAGTCTCTCCTCTTAACATTTAGGGGCTCAGGAACCTCAGAACTTACATGAGTTGGAATGAACTGAATGACTGTGGGTTTGGATTTTACTTTATCATGTCCTTCTCCAGGGACTAGTCCTTCCTTAATAATATAACCACATTATGTGAGACAAAATCTCACAATGCTCACTTTTGAGGAACATTCTAGTTATGTGTCTTCCAAGACAGATTGGTTCATTCTTCTGATACTCTATGGTATATTCAATATTCTTCACCAATACCATACGTCAAGTGCAATAATTGTTCTTGAGCCTTCCTTGGTCAGTGTTTAACTTTCACATTCATGTGAGGTGATAGCATGGCTTAGGTCAGGTGTACTAAAGTGCCATATCTATTCTTTAATACCTTAAAGAAGTCTCTTGCAGAAAATTTACTCAATATTATCAATCTACTTACTGCCCTCAAGTTGATTGTGACTCATAGCAACTCTCCATTGGGTTTCTGAGAATGGATATCTTAACTATAGGTAACTGTGTATCTTCCACATAGCAGCTAGGTGGACTCACACTGCTGGGGACATGAAGCCTTTTGTGACATTGATTCTAATCCCTATCATGCAATAACACTGTTCCCATTTCCTCTGTTTGTTTCCATTCCTTTTTTCATCTCCCTTTCCTGGTTTTTTATTGTATCCGTGGGCAAACATTGCCCTGTTGATCTTGCATGGTTGATTGGTCTAAGGAGTTCATATCTCCTAGATGTTATTCTTCACCTATGCATTAATTGGTTAAAAATGGAACCACAAGGATGCATTCCGTTCCATGCTTGAAAGCTGACTAAGGGCCATAGTCGCAATGGTTCTATCTGACCTGTCTTGTCTAGTCTTTTGTATAATTTTTAGTTTTATTCCAATTTTTTCTCCAACTCTATCCAGAACCTCCCATTATGATCTCTTTCAGAGTAGTTGTCAGAAGTAGCTGGATACTACCTAATTATTTTTAAAAATTTTATTATTTTTGTGTGTGTACCTTCAAACCGGATCTGACTGGCACAGGAGGAGATTGCCCCTCCTTCTTCAGTAGAACATCTGGTGGATTTGAACCACACACCTCTGGGATTGCAGTGCAGCTTCCTGCCAGTAGGCTACCAGGGCTCCTACCTAATTGTTCTTGTCTCAGGGTCATGGAGGCTGGAGTTCACTAGTCCCTTAGCCCTTTGAGCTAATTGTTCCCATGTACCTTTGGTGTTTGTTTTGGGATTTTTCCCCCCACTCTTCTTTTTGCCTTAGATGGCCACTCACAAGCTTTTACGACCCAAGTAACTACTAACCATAATTGAATGTAGAATAGTCTTTGGGGACTATGTTATGCCAAACAGTCCACTCTTATTTACTCAAGAGAAAGGAAAGCACATGCCAACACACAGATGAGTTCAGTAATGTTCATAGCAGCCTCACTGGTAATAGCCAAAGCCTGAGAATAGGCTCAAATGTCCCACAGCAGGTAAATAGATAAACAATTTATGGAACATTACCAAGAAAAAGAAATGAACTATTAAATAACAACAGTAGAATACCAAAATAATTATAATCAGTGCAATAGAAAAACCCCAACACAAACACTTTGACTTACAGAAAACTCAAAAATGTAAACTAATTAATAGAGAAAAGCATTAGATCAGTGGTTTTTAACACAGCTGGAATGCTCTTTAGAAGCAGAGAGAGGGTGAGTTTTGTTTCATTTACTTTGGACATGGTAACCAGGAGGAACAAGTGCTTTCAGAAGAACATCATACTTGATAAAGTAGAAGATCGAGGGCTGGGGGGAGAGGATGACCCTCAATAAGACCCAAACAAAGCAAAGTCTGTGAGGACGACACAGGACTGGGCAGTGTTCTGTTCTGTTGTGTGGGGTCACTATGAGTCAACCAGCTAGGTAGCATTAATCACAACAACAGTCAGTACAAGTAGACAAAGCAGGAGGAGGGAGAAATGACAAAAGATCACAAGGATATAATTTTATTTCCATTATAGTGATGGTTTCAGAGTCTGTATGTATTTGTCAGTTACGGTACATCAATTATACTTCAATAAAGCTCTAAATAAAGAGGAAAGATTGTAGCGCCCTTTAAAAGATAGATAATTCCAATGGTATTTAAATTACTTTATAGTAAAGGAAAGGGAGCTCTAGTAGTATTAGTGAGGAGCTGTGCTGCCATCCTAAAGGTATGCAGTTCAAGTACACCAGCTGCTCCATGGGAGAAAGATGGGTAATCTCTTTCTGTGCCATTTACTGCCTCTGAAAATCAGCTAATGGCTCAGCTATGAGTCGGTTCTGACTTAGCAGTACACAGCAATAACAATGTAGTAAAGGAAAAATTAAAGTTCTGGTTTTAGGCATGTAGTTGGTCCTCAAATCTGATACATATTACACACATATAAACCAAATACTACGTAGTACAAGGTCAATTTTGTATTTTGAGGCAAAAAGAGTAATAAAATGTTGTGTGGCACTGAGTCAGCTATTTCACATAGGCACCCTATAAACAACTTTAGCGAACAGAAGTCAGCAGCATGTGAAACGTATTGATGGCACTTGACTATGTGTAGCTTCCTCAAGATTGAAAAAAGTCATTATTTGGGGGGGGTGGTGTGTGTGTGTATGAGATACAGTACTCAACAGCACATAACAACAACAACATACTTATTCACACAGAATTATTTATGTAGAATGATCTATGTAAAGGATTATTAAAACATCATTGTTGTTGTTGTTACTGTTATGTGCCATCGAGTTGCCTGTGACTCGTAGTGATCCTATGTACAACAACCCTAAACCCTGCCCTAAAACGTTGTAACAACAATTGAATGGCAACAACCTGAGTGTCCATCAGCTGGGAATTGATCTTCAGCCATGTAAGGCAATCCATGCAGCTATAATAAGGTGATGAGACTTTTCCATATGCTCTGTTATGCAGAAATCTCCAGTACACCTTGATAAAGAAAAGGCAGCTCATTACACCACGTATAGATGCCATCTTTGCTTATATAAATATAGGAACTCGGAACATATATACACATATACAAAAATAAACAACTCTGGAAAAAAATATGTTGGAGAAGAGCACTAAATACACGCCACAAACCAAACAGGTCTTGAAAAAAGTACAGCCTTGGAAGCAAGGATGGTAAAAGTTCATCTCACATATTTTGGGCATGTTGTTAAGAGAGACTATTCCTTGGAAAAGGACATCATATTTGGGAAGGTAGAGTCAGCGAAAGAGAGGAACACACTCAGTCAGATGGATTGATACAGTGCCTGCAGCAATGAGCTCAAGTGTGTTGGAGATGATGAGGCTGGCCCAGGATCGATCAGAGTTCAGATCTGTTGTTCTGATCATGGCTATGAGTCGAACCTCAAAAGGCGTTAACAACAATATTTAACACATGCAGGAAGATGAGAGTGGAAAAGAAATGAGAGAGAGGAGGGGAAAAAATCTTCTTTTGGAAAAAGCAAAATAACAGAAGATACAGAGAGAAGTATGAAATGTATTTAAAAAACTAAATTTGAAAAAAGAAAAAATGAAACTCCAAAGAGTTTACTAAGGAGACTAGTAGATAGCTTCTCATTGCAGTTACATACTCTGTCAATATCACTGTTTAATGCTGACTCTCCTTTGTATTGGGAGATTCTCTGGCTCACTCTTGGCCCCAGGCAGTGGCACATCACATCTTGATGACCTCTTGATACTCATGCCTATGTTCCAGTGTGTGGGAATATAGGGGCAACATGAAGCCCCTGGGTGGTCAAACCATTAATGAGCTCAGCTTCTAACAGAAGTTTTGGAAGTTCAGTACACTGAGTGCACCAAAAGTCACCTTGGAAGAAATATCTGGGCACCTTCTAAAATATCACTCATTGAAAATGTTGTGGAAACACAGTTCTGTGCAGACACACGTGGGATCACCATGAGTCAAAGGCCATTTTGTGGTTGCTGGGGAGTTTTGTTCCTTGGTTTGTTTTTATGCGCACATCAGAAAAATCAAATGTTTCCAGCAAACCCATAGCTGTTAGGTGCTTACAGCCCACCCATCTGAATTTGTTACCTGCCATTACTTAGCTGCAAAGTGGTGTGTCACCTGGAATCCTTGCTTAACTGGAAGGGTCTGCTAGGCACATAGCTTTATGGAACAAAAGTCTGTGTCATCAATGAGAAAATGAGTGTTGAGTAGGTATCTGGTTTCTAGC
Organism: Elephantulus edwardii; assembly: GCF_000299155.1. Classification (NCBI taxonomy): domain Eukaryota; kingdom Metazoa; phylum Chordata; class Mammalia; order Macroscelidea; family Macroscelididae; genus Elephantulus; species Elephantulus edwardii. The sequence goes on along the minus strand of NW_006399881.1, from coordinate 7,854,954 downwards.
AGTATCTACCCTGTCACTCAGAGGTTAAGACCTGGCAAGGACATGTTTTGCTACTACAAGTGAATGCACCAAGATTTTTCTTTTGGAAAAAGAAATGACGAGGTGAGGAGTAGAGCATATTCAGGAAATTCTGGTGGCATAGTCCTTACGGAGTTGCACTGCTAACCAAAAGGCAGTTCCTCTCTGATGATTGAAATCCCCTAGCTGCTCTGTAGGAGAAAGATGGGCAATTTACAGGCTGGGAAACCCACTGGAGGGTCAGCTCTGCGTCAGTAACATAATAGCAATGATAATTTTGAAAGCATATTTGTGTAGTAATAACTTTCACCCAAGATCTCACTTGTTTTGAGATATACAATTAGCTTATGTTTGGTTAGTGAAGATTAAGATTTTGGAATATGGAATTCTGATGGGACCCTGGACCACATGCCATTTTGTGGGATTATTGTGGACTAGACTTAGCTCCCCCTGGATAGATTCCAGTTACATTATGGTCTAAAGTCCACCTCAGAAATGGATATCCAGTTGTTTACGGTACCTTTATTGCAATGGGAAAGTCTGCTGTTAGGGACCTCTCCAAAGTACTGAAGAGCAGTGATGTCACTCTGAAGACCAAGGTGTGCCCCATGGTCTTTGCAATCACTTGCTATGTGTCAGAGAGCTGGACAATGACTAGGGAGGATAGAAGGAGAATTGATGCCTTTGAGCTGTGATGCTGGTGGAGAGTAGTGAATATACCATAGACTGCTAAGAAAATGAACAGGTTCATCCTGGAGAGGGTTAAACCAGGCTGCTCCTGAAGCTTTGTCTGACGTACTTTGGACATGTTGCAAGGAGAGACCAGTCCTTGGAGAAGGATGTCATGCTTGGGAGTGTGGAGGGACAGCGCAGGAGGGGAAGGCCCTCTATGAGGTGAATTGATTCAGTGATTGGGGTAATCGGGATGGGTGTGTTGGTGACAGTGCGATTGGCACAGGACAGAGCAGAATTTAGGGCTGTTGTACATAGCATCGCTATGAGTCACAGGTGACTTGATGGCACATGACAACAACTCTACCTTATGAATAGTTCTACAGAAGTATTGAGCGGGCATAGTTCACAATTACTTTTTGAAGCAAGTCTTAGTTGGAGATAGCCATCATTGTTGTTTTTGTTGTTATGTGCTGTTGTACTGGGGGAGAGGGTGGAGGAAAGTAGCTTAGATAAAATTCTCTGTATACCCTAGGCAGTTTTTTTCTACCCAGGGCTCAGATGGCACAACCTGAGGTCTGAGGAGCTCACCCTGAGGGCCAAAGACAGCTCGCCCCGAGCCGGGGGCCGAAGATGGCTCGCCCCAAACTGGGGACCGAAAAAGGCTCGCCCCAAGCCAGGTGACACACCCTAGGGGCTGGCTGGCACACTCCCCCACCAAAGCCTCCCCCACAAGTTCAGACACCTCGCCTGACCAAAGACCATGTGGCCAGGGACATTGTCCCCAATTCCAGCACCACTACTTTTACCCCCCCAATAAGTGGTCATACTGTAATTTAAAGTAGATGTCACTGTAAATGGAGAAGGCAACCTGAGAGTGGTGAACAGACTCCCGCCAGGTCTCAACAGTTCTTGGCAGAGGCATTCAACAGATTAAAATATGTGGTGCATTTAGGATGTCTGCAGTCTTGGACATGCTGCCACTGTTAAGTGTCCTCAAGTAGACAGCTCACAGTGACTTGCATCAATCCATTGTATTGGGGATCTTCTTCTCTGACCTGCCAGTGCCCACCGCCCATCTCTGGTGAGGGGATTCCTGGGGCCCGGCAGTGGGAGTCTCATGGAACTGGGGTGGAGGTGCAGGCTCGGCAGCAGGGGGCTGGGAGCTGCGGGACTCACCCATTCCTGCCTGGGAATCCTTGATCTACTGATGTTGAGCCTCAATCTGCACCAAAGACCAGTTATCAACTGTTTAACTGTTCAATTATCAATAAACAGAGGTCTATAGAAGGCCATGATGGCCCTCCTCCATGTGGTCCGTTCCTCCTGCAGCTCACACGTTGTCTCAGCCTCCGCTGCCATCTTGGAACCCTCAGTTACTTGCTTTCTTAATGAAGATTACAATAGAGCATTTAGTTGGTCAAGAAATAAGGTACTTTGAATAACAAATTAACTCCGTATCATGCATTGCTTTCAAGTTGAAACCAACTCATAGGAGACTCTCCGGTGGATTACTGAGGCTGTAAATCATGGGAGGAGATTGGTCATCTTTCTCTGTCGGAGAAGCTGCTGGATTGGAACCACCAGAGACCTTTGGGTCAGCAGCAAGATTCTCTGTAGACTTAGCCACTAGAGCTCCCTCAGGTTTAGTGTTAGCAATATTGTGGTTTCAGTGTGTGTCATACTTACCACATGAGGGCAATGGTGGTTCAGTGGTAGAATTCTCACCTTCCATGCAGGAGACCCAGGTTCGATTCTATTCTACTACACCTCGTGAGCTGCCAGCACTTCTCTGTCAGTGGAGGCTTGTCTATAATATGAAGAAGATATAGTAAAATCAAAGGTTTCTTCCATTTATGTTTTTCTAGGCCCTATTGGAGTCTTACATCCTCCTCTTCCTTTCCAGATTCCAAGACTATTTCTGCTGCTTATATTTCCCCCTCTGATCTGGCTTCTTCCCTGTGACACTCTCCTATCCTAGACAGAAGTGCATGTCCCAGACTTCCTTCCCAAAGCCACCAGTCTCACATTCGTGGAGTCAAGCTACTTAAGGGTTCTCATTCCTGAGTGATTGTTGCTCCGCCTAAAGGAATGATGATGCTGAGGATATGAACTCCTGTGGCCTGAGGCAGAGCTGGGGCAGATCAAGTTCATTCGCCTAATTCCTGCTGCCAGGAGTCTATTTTCTTAAGAATCAAAGCTTCTAATGGAAGAGTAAAAAACACTGGTGGTCTAGTTGTAAGGAACTATGCTGCCAACCTGAAGGCATGCGATTCGAATCCACCAGCTGCTCTGCAGGAGAAAGATGGACAATCTCTTCTCGTGTGGTTTCCTGCCTCTGAAAACCCACTGGAGGGTCAGCAAAGGGTTGGTTCCAACTTAGCGGTGCATAACAACAACTACAGTGCAAGCCCTTGTGGCATACTCCACAGTAGATTACAGTGCTACCTCAAAGTCTGTAAGTCTCTGGAAATTTTAATCACCACAACAGAAAGATGGACAGTATCCTTCCAATGTAGTTGATAGTCTTAGAAAGCCAGCAGTGAGAGGGACAGAACAGAAAGATGATCCTGGTGAGTTCAGGTTAGGAAAGGGCAACCTCTCCTTAGTTTGAGTAAAATCAAAAGGAAAGTCTTTTCCTAACATGAGCAAAAATCAGTCTAAAGAAGCTGTGCTACAATTCCAAAGGTGCGTGCTTTGAATCCACCAGATGCTCTGCTGGAGAAGGAGGGGCAATCTCCTCCTGTTCCAGTCAGATCCAATTTGACATTACACAACAAGAAAATTATTTTTTAAAAAATCAGTCTATCTAATTGGGTTTTTCTAATTATAATTTGTACTTACGTAAATGAGATGGTCTGTATGACTGTAATTACATACCATATACAGTACTGTAATACATGATAGATGTTGTTAAGTACTTCTGAGTCAGAATTGACTCATAGCTGATTCTCCAGGTTTTCAGAGGCTGTAGTTTGCACGGAAGGACATTACTCTTTCTCCTACAGAGCACCTGATAGATTTGAACCATGTGCCTTTGAATTGGCAAAAGTCAACTCCTTACCACTAAGCCACCACACCTCTTACATAATATACACATCTATATTTACATAATGGCAATTAAATAACATGTTGACTGCCATTGTGTCAACTCTCACGGCAACCCAATGTTGTTGTTAAGTGTCATTGAGTCATAGATGACTCATAGCGACCCTATGAACAAAAGATCTGAACACTTGTATAACTTTCATCATTTCTCTGAGTTCATACGGTTTCCAGAGGCAAGCTATTTCAGAAGTTGGTGCCACTCCTGATTCCAAGCTTGTTTTCATTGGGGTGCTCTACTAAACACTGTCCACCATGGGTAACCATTATCGCATTTGACACATGTTTGGCACAGTGTTTAGCATCGCAGCAATAAAACCACCACCAAAGGTAGGGAAGAACTTCCTAAGCAAGTCATTAAAAAAATGCAAACATGGTGGAGAAAGTCTCATAAGTTTGACTGAGCTTTTGTGATGGAGTGTGTTCATTATATGTTACTTAGCTAACCAAAAGTTCAGATGTTCAAGTCAGTAGGAGAAAAATGGGCATCTCCTCCTGAAAATTGAGAAACCTGATGAAAGGTTGCTATGAGTCAAAGTTACCTTGACAGCAATGGATTGGATTGGATTAGGTTGAGTTAGAACAGTTGAGAATTTTTTATCCATCAAAAGAAGACAAAGAAAATAAAAATCCATTGAATTGTTATTGCTGCTATGTACCATTGAATCAGAACCAACTCACAGTCGACCCTAGAGTGGGTTTTTAGAGGTGGTAAATTGTACAGGAGGATACTGCCATAGAGCAGTGGTGGATTCAGGCTGCCTGCCTTTGGGTTGGCAGCACAACTACCTAGTAGTAAGCCACAGAGTAGGTCTGGGAAATAATTTCCAAGGATGACAACTACACTTTGTGTCATCCCACATGTTTCTAGGGTAGCATACCCCTCCCTAGTGAAGTGCAAACTCATTGCCCTTGAGGCAGAACCCACTCATAACTGACTCTTCAGTGGATTTTTAGAGGCTTTAAATTGCATGAGAGGAAACTGCTCATCTTTCTCCTGAATAATCACTGGTGGATTTGAACCAGCAGAGAGGCACCATACCACCAAGTTGTTCTTGTTGTTGTAAGGTGTCATGATGTCAAGCAAAACTCAGAGAGAGCCTATGAATAACAGATATGAATCTTGTTTTTTCCTGTGTCATTCTCCCCATCAGTTCATCTCTTTGCGGTCTTCTCTTGAGCTGACCCTCCACTTTTCCGAACATGATCAACCCAATGTACAATAAATAAAAATGTTGGCAAGTCTAGTGCAATCCTATGATTGTTGGTATATTTGAGTTTACTGTTGTAGCTAATGTATATTTAGAGGGCCTTTCAACTTGGGGACTCGGCTTCCATCACTGTGACAGATGTGTTACAATACATAGAGTTTTCAATGGTTAATTTTCAAAAGTAGATCATCAGTATTTTTTCCTCTCTCCCATACTCTATTTTAGTCTTGAAGGTTGGCCAGAATTTATCCACAATAGATAGTGTTGCTGGTATTTGAAATACCAGTAGCATAGCTTCCACCATTATACCAACATGCAAACCTCTACAGTACAAGAAATAGACATGCAGTAGAAACACATATTAGTGCTTTCTGGTCAATTTTAGAGGGAAATCTGGTGGCACAGTCTGTAGCAAGTTGCACTGTTACCTCAGACGTTGCCTATCTCCAAGGGTTTGAAGCACCAGTGGCTGCAGACACTACAAAAATGTTCTGTAGTTTTCATTGTAAAGATCTGTTGTGTCTCTAGTTACCTCAATTTGTGTTTGGCTTTTGTAAATGGTATTGCTTTCTTAGTTTCCTTATGTGTATTTTCTTTGTTACTGTAGAAGAATCCCACTGACTTTTGTATATTGATAATGTATCTGTCACTCTACTAAATTGGTCTACCAGCTCTAACAGGGTTTTTCTTGTTGAGTCCTTTGGGTTTTCTGTATACACTATCATGCCATCTACATATAATGACAGGTTAACTATTTTTGCCATTCTGGATGCCTTTTATTTCCTTCTCTTGTATATTGCCCCAGCAAATACTTCCAATACAATATTGAATAGAAGTGTTGATAGTGGACATCCTTGCCTAGTTCCTGTTCTTAGGGAATGCCTTTAGTCTCTTTCCATTGAGAACAGTGTTAGCTCTTGGGTTTGCATATATCTGTTTCACTGTGTTGAGGAAGTTCCCCTCTATTCCTGTTTTGTTGAGTGCTTTAATCAGGAAAGAATGTTGGATTTTGTCAAAGGCTTTTTCTTCATCAGTTGATTTATTTTCGTTTTAACTTGTTTTATTTCCTGTTCAATTTTTTCTTTTGTAATGGGTCTGTTCAGGTGTTCTGGTTCAGTCTGTGTCAGTTTTGGTAGATTGTGAGTTTATATGTCTTTGTCCATTTTTTATTTGGATTGTCCATCTTTGTCCATCTTTTATTTGGATTATTTGTTTCTTTTCCTTTTATTTGGATTATTTGTTTCTTTTCCTTTGATAGTTTTGCTAGTGGTTTGTCGATTTTATTGACCTTTTTGAAGAACCAACTCCTAATCTTTTTGATGGTTCAATTGTTTTTCTGTTTTCCATTTCATTTCTTTCTGCCCTAATTTTTATAATGCCATATTTTTTAGAAGTTTATATATTTTCTTGCTGGGGTTTTTTTTTTCCAATTTGTTGGGGATGTTACATTAGAGAGTCAATGATATTTTTTTTTTCTTCCATTTGGGTGTGATTGCTTACTGCTTTGGATGTTTCTCAGAGATTTTTGATAAGTTGTGTTCTCACTGTCATTTGTTTCAAGATACTTTATTTCAGTTTTTTATTTCTTCTATTACCCACTCTTGTTCAGCTTCCAGGTGTATGGTTTTTTCCCCTCTTTCATCCTCTTGTTATAGATTTCAAATTTTGTAGCTTTGTGGTCTGAGAAAATTATTATTTCTATGTTTTCTTAATTTATTGATGCTTGCTTTGTGACTTTAAATACGATTCATTCTGGAAAATATTTCTTAAACATTGGAGAAGAATGTATACTCACCTTTTTTTCTATAATTATATTTTATTAATTTTCATAAACATTTACAGAGATTTTGGGTTTCCATTCATTCATTGTTGCACTATTCTCTCTACCCTCCTCCCAGTTTGTTCTTGTCCAAATGCCACAGTGCTTGTCAAAGCCAGTTCTGATTAATCTTCTTTGTCAGTGTGTCCTTTGCCATTCCCTATCACTCCTCCCTGAGAGAGACTTCACCCTGAGTCATAAGGAAAAGGGGGTGGCGTATTCTCTTAGCTACTTCCTGCTGAAAAGGGACGCTGTGGGTTTCAGGGTGAAGATCTTCTCTCACTACTCTAAAGGGCCCCTTTGGCAGTAGGAAACACATAGACTGTTATGGAGATTGATTTTTGAATTTAGATGCACTCTTATTGATTGTGCTTGGCCGTACATGTTCATATCCTTGAAGATGTATCATGGCGGTGTTGCAACCTAGAAGACACAAATTTGACTAACAAGTTATAAGTACATGAGTCCAAAAATTATGGAAAAGTAAAAGAAAAGATTCTTTCATTGTTTTACAAACCCTCCCCCAGGTCCCCTCCACCATGCAGCCCTCGCTCTAGTCTCCTGTGATGACAGAAATACCCAGTTACATCTCTCTTTTAAACGGTTCTCTCCCTCCTCTGTTTCAGTGCAGTATACATTATTGAACCCATCTTACTCAGTCTCTCCCCAACCCCAAGGACAGTCCCATTCTACAACAGTGGCATCATGTAATATTTGTCCTTTTGTGACTGGGATATTTCACTCAGCATAATGTTCTCCAGAGTCAACCATTTTGAATAATATTGCATGAGTTCCTTGTTTTTTAATGCAGCATAGTATTCCATTGTGCGAATATACCACAGCTTCTCTAGCCATTCGTTTGTTGATGGGGTATACTCACCTTTTTAAGGAGTGTGTTAGACTGAATATATCTATCAAATTGAGTTGGTTGATAGTGCTGTTTAATTCTTCAGCATCTTTGTTGAGTTTCTGGTAGTTCTGTCTTTTCATAAAAGTGATATATTGAAGTCATCTACTACTATTGTGGTGTTGTCTATTTCTTTTTCCAGTTCTTTTTGTGTATTTTGCAGCTCTGTTGTTTGGTGCATAGATATTTATTATGGTTATGTATTCTTGTTCTATTGACCCTTTTAACATTATATAGGGACCTTCCTTGTCCTTTGCGATGGTGTTTTTACACTGAAATCTATTTTATCAGATATTATTATCCCTACTTCTGCTTTTTTTTCTGGTTGCCATTTACTTGGCATATTTTTTCCCATCCTTTTCTTTTTAATCTTTATCTTCACTTTTCAGTTGTGTCTCTTGTAGACATCATATTGATCGGGGGGGGTGGTGGTGTTTATCCAATCTGCTATTTCTACCTTTCTTTCTCTTCACTGGTGCACTTAAACCATTCACATTCAGTATAATTATTGAGAGGCAAGATTTTGTTGCTATCATTTTGTTGAGTTCTTTTTGGTGTTATTGGGGGTTACTTTGGTCCATCCTGCTTTCTTTAGCATTTCTGTAAGAAGGACTTCCTCAGCATTTCCTGCATCGGTGATCTTGTTTACACAAACTCCCTTTTTTTTCCTATAATTATATTTTATTTATTTTCATAAACATTTACAGAGATTTTGGG
>NW_006399881.1:7845170-7846295 GCF_000299155.1 Elephantulus edwardii | reverse complement strand
GTATTCTCTTAGCTACTTCCTGCTGAAAAGGGACGCTGTGAGTTTCAGGGTGAAGATCTTCTCTCACGACTCTAAAGGGCCCCTTTGGCAGTAGGAAACACATAGACTGTTACGGAGATTGATTTTGGAATTTAGATGCACTCTTATTGATTGTGCTTGGCCGTACATGTTCATATCCTTGAAGATGTATCATGGGGGTGTTGCAACAAACTCCCTTAATTTCTGCTTTTCTGAGAACATCTTGAACGCTCCATAAAAACATGGAATGCTTCATGAATTTCCATGTCATCCTTGCTCAGGCACCCTGCTAATCTTCCCTGTAGTGTTCCAATTTTAGTATATGTGCTGCAGAAGCAAGCACAACACTACAGCTCTTCAAAAACAAAATTGCATGACGTAGAAGGGTCACAGACCTTCTGTTAAGGGTGATGAAGACATTTGGAAATGGATAGTGGATGATGATTGTACAATATGATGTAAAAGTGATTAATGGCACTGAATTATATGTTTAAAAATTTGTGAAGTGTTATTTTTGTTATATGAGTAGATGTTTTTGTGGGCCATTAAGTTGAATCCAACTCATAGTGAATACACACACACAGTGAATATGTATATATACACAGTGAAAAAATATATATATACACACACACATAGTGAAAATATACACACACTCACTACAATAAACATAAGTGTATATGATTTTATAATTAAAACCAGAGAAACAGCTAGCTTCTCTGCCAGGAGACCGGAAGAACTGGATTTTCCTCAGCTTCTATTATAGAAAATTTTAATGAAAGATTACAATGAACAATCATGATCAACAAAGGGAAAGTGTAGAACAGAATTTCAATTCTAGTGGATTCTAGGGCATCTGAAACCATGAAAGCTGATAAAGCCCTGAAACTGTTGCCTGAAGACAGCCTTTAAACCTGACATCAAAAACATCCCATGAAGTCTTAAAACTAAATAATTTAGCTTAACTAGTAGAAATGTCTGCTTACAACTGTTCCTCTTCCTTTGTATTTCTATACTTGAAAACTCAACCTCCTTTGCCGTTTCTGTTATCTAAATGTGTTCTGCTGTACGTAGGGTTTTCAGAGGCCTGCTATTTCAGAAGTGGATGGC
>NW_006399881.1:7840459-7843494 GCF_000299155.1 Elephantulus edwardii | reverse complement strand
GACAGAGCGGAGTTTAGGGCTGTTGTACATAGGGTCGCTATGAGTCGCAGGCGACTCGACGGCACATAACAACAATAACAACAACAAGTAGAATTGTCAGCCACACACATTATTCTCTTTTAAATTATTATTAATAACAATATAATGGTAGAAATTTGTGTCACACATTATGCTCTTTTAAAGACTGTTTAGCTCTGGTGGCCTAGTTGTTAAGGAGTCACACTGCCAACTCAAATGTCGGCAGCTCAGGTTCTGTAGCTGCTCCATGGGAGAAAGATGGGTAATCTCTAATGTAGTTGACAGCTTCTGAAAACCTGCTAGAGGGTCAGCTATGAGTCAGTTCCAATCCCATGGCATAGTTTTGTTGACTTGAGATATATGGGATCAAATTGACAACAGCAACTCAAAAATGTTGAATTGGAAAAAAAAAAACAACAAACAAACAAACCCACAACCCAACATTGATTAGAACTGATTAGTGCAGAAAAGGAGGGTGAGAATTGTTAAGACGCTCCAAGAAATTAATCAGTATCACTGAATTGTTGACTTGATGTATGTCTTGCTCTGTCTATTCTGAGCAAGGAAAAAAGTAAATACATTTTTAAAATGCCAAGAGTTGAATAAATAGCTAATCAGCCCATCAATCAACGTCTGTGTGCATCTTGGCATGCATATGTGTTTCATACAGGATAAGTGACTTGCAGCTTTTCTTTGACCTCATTTAAATGAGGAATGTCACAGGTATATATAGACTAAGACTTGAGTTTTTCCTTTCCACTAAAAACTTATTTCTCATACATCAATGTCTTAGCACATGTGATGTTATGGCACTGCAGAAACACTAAGTCCGAGAAAACCCAAGTTAAGGAAATTCTGTGTCTGCTCCCTTGGTGCTCCACCTCCCAACCCCCACCCTCGTGTCTAGACATTGCCGCAGCCTTCGCCGTTACCACCCTTTTTTTCCACATTTCATTAATAATTGTACAAGTCAAACAATAGCTAATCTGGCAATTATGTGCAAGCGAAAACATTGGAACATGCTACCCTACACTGCTGGCCAAATTACACTAAAATTTGGATCAATGAAGGTGCTGAAAGATTTTGCAAACACTTGTCCTGCCTTTCAGGCCAACTCCTAAAAAGGGACTTGGGGAGACTTATTCAAAAGGCAGATCAACAACATCGTGGAACCTGCTGTCTCTAATCTCCCGCTTTTTACAGTTAAATGAAACTTGGGGTTTAAGGGTAGGGGGAGGAGAAAAGGGACATGAAGCAGAGAGCACCCCACCCTGAGATGATTGCATCAGGATGGAAGAATGAGCACCACACCCGAGGCAGTCAGATTTCTGGGGTCATTTAATCACGTTATGTACACCTGTGCAGCCAGGGCCGTGCAGCTGCACAGACAAATGCTGTGAGATTAGGAGGCCAGCGATCCTGCTCCCCCCTCACTTAGCTCCTTCCAAAAGTCCAAGATTAGAGCGCAGGATTTTTGAGGAGTGAAGTCAACCAAAAGCAAGGCCGAGTCTGCAGCATACTCCTGCACAGTTGTGAGGCCAGAATTTCCCTTCCACGTTTCCACAGTCTGAAGCTTCCAAGTGCCCCAGAGCCTCAGCTCCCTGTGGCCATGGCCATGGCCATGGGATTGGCCATGGCGTTCTTGAGATGTACCATGCAGGAGGCAGACTGCATGGATGGATGTAGCAGCCTCTGGAAGCACCTTCAGAATTCACGTGCAGCCCATGAATTTGCATCAGCTCTGTGCCCAACCTCCTCTTGCTCCTGAGCTTCCTCACTTCTCGTATTCCCAGGGAATCCTTCGGTGGCAGAAGCCGTTAAGTGTCTGGCTGCCAGCTGAGAGACTAGAGGTCAGAACCCGCCCAGAGAGAGCTGGACAACCAAGGCCTTGAGAGCACCATGGAGCAGCTCTACTCTGCACAAATGGGCTTGCTTTACGTCTGAAATGACGACAACCATCAACAACAACAGTTCTTCCAGTAGATATTTCCCAGAGGGAAAAACATGAACACTCTCAGGAAGCAGAAATCCAGGAGAGAAACAGAAAGGAAATCAATTAAAGACTTGTCTTAGGCTTGTAGTCTGGTTTAAGGAGATCTGGTGACACAGTGGTTAAGTACTGTGCAGCTAACCAAAGGAAGGTCATTTGTTCAAAGTCACTGGCTGCTTCACAGGATAAAGATGTGGCAGTCTGCCTTCATAAAGACTACAGCCTTGGTCACCAAGAAACAGATTCTGTGATAACAGTCAGTAGTCTGGGCCTCATGAAGATTTGGTCTGAGGACCATATTATTGTCATTAGGTGCCATTGAGTCAGACACAATTCATAGCGACTCTGTGTCCAGCAGAGAAAAAACCATGCCCTATCCTCATAATCTGATGTGCTTGAGCTCATTATTATGTCTACTATGTCAATCCATCTTTTTGAGGGTCGTCATCGTTTTTGCTAACCTTCTGCTTTAGTAAACATGTTATCTTTCTCCAGGGATTGACCACTCCTGACAACATGCCCAAAGCATATGAGATGACCTTTCATTAACCTCACTTCTAAGGAGTCTTGTGGCTGCAGTTCTCTCAAGACATGCTCGTTTGTTCTTTTGGTAGCCCATGGTATATACTCCATATTCCTTGCCAACATTCTAGTTCAAAGGCATCAGTTCTTCTGTGTTCCTTATTTCATTGTCCAACTTACACAAGCGTGTTTTGTTTCTACTGTTAGGTGCCCATGAGTTGACTGCAACTCAGAGAGATCCTATGAATGACAGATCAAAACCTTACCCTATCTTACCTATGAGGCATGCATATGAAGCAACTGCAAATAACGTGGCAACTTGAAAACTTAAAGCTTTTCTACACTTAGAATGATGTAGCTTTGTTGCTACCATATATTATTTGGGCAGTACAGGATCAAATATATATTGGAATACCATTATTAATGATGAAAGACCACAAATGATTGTCACAATCGAAAGGGCTAATTTAATGAATGGAAAAAGGGATTTGTTATTAGGTGGGGG
>NW_006399881.1:7826066-7837979 GCF_000299155.1 Elephantulus edwardii | reverse complement strand
TTATGATTCTAAATAAATACTCAGAGAAGCATGGCTTGGGGCCTTCAGTCATGGGAGCTGGTGGCCCTCTGTTTTTCACACTCTCTGTTCTATATCATAAAAAAAAAAAGAATGATGTAGCTTATTAGCCCAGTGGTGAAGATTTTTGTTTTATGGTAAGGTGAAATCACTTCTGAGGGCTATAGTATTTCTTCTTCATCAGTAAGCACTTCACATCTTGTTGATTTTTCAGCAAGCAACATTGAATCATCTGCATACTTCTTGTTGCTAGGTGCTATCAAGTAGATGCTCATAGCGACCCTTTGAACAACAAATGAACAATGATTCTGATACCTGTCCTATCCTGTGGGTCATCTTCACCATTTCTAACACACTTGAGCCCATTGCTATAGACAGTTTGTCAATCCATTATGTTGAGGGTCTTCCTACCTTATGCTGACCCTCCATCTTTCCATGATGTCTTTTTCCAAGGGCTGGAACCTCCTAACAATATCCTCATAGTATGTGAGATGAAGTTTCACTGCCTTGCTTCCAAGGAGTGCTCTGGTTTCACTTTCTCCAAGATAGACCTCTTTGTTCTCAAGGCAATCCAGAGCATATCAAGCATTCTCCAGCACCACAGTTCAAAGGCATCAATTCTTCTTCTGTCATCTTTAGTCATTGTCTGACTTTCAGGGACCTAGCAAGCAATTGAGAAGAGCATGGCTTGGTTGAGGTGCACCTTAGTATTTAAGCTTGCCTCACTGCTCTTTAGTACTCTGGAAAGGTCCCAGACAGCAGATTTTCCTGATGTGACTCATCTTTTGATTTCTTGACTCTTGGTACCAAGGGTCTTGATTGTGAATCCAAGCAAGACTAGATCATTATTTTAAAAACTCAAACCCGTTGCCTCTGAGTTGGAATCAACTCATAGCTAACCCTGTATGTTGCACAGGAGGAAACTGCCCATCTTTCTCCTGTGGAGGCACTGGTTGATTCCTAACTAGCAGAGGGGGATGGCTTTTGGGTTAGCATTGCAGCTCTCTAGGGACTGTACCAGCAGAGCTCTGTAAACCTTATTAGGCAATCTCAGATGCCAATTCAAGACTGAAATGTGCACATGTCTTGCCAGTACACTTGCCTGGGATTTGAATCTACCTTTGTGGTGGGACATATGAAAAACCATGCTGGCCTCCTTATGCAGATGATGAAGCTTGGCTTATGAAATTCCTGAATTGAAAAGATAGTATGATCATTTAACTGGGAGCCTTTCAGCATTGTTGTCTACATTGCAGCTAGAGGCAAAGACTCAGTATTTGGGCAAGAATTTCAGTATACTTCTGAGAATGTCTTTGATGGTCCCCAATTCACCTCAGAAGTCTCTAGAAGGATTACTCTGTCCATTTTTCCATGACACTTAGAAATGAACATGAGGTTGGCCTGGAGTCTCTCAAAGCAGTCACCAGCAGAGTCCCATTCTCTTACGGACATCCACTTCAATCATTCCATCCCCCTAGGCCTTCCACCAATGACAAAGCAGGTTTGCCTTCATTCTCTTCTGCCACTCTCTTCAGAGTCCACACCTTCCATATTATTCTTTCCTCTCTTTTTCCAAGTGCCTCCAGTGCTCATGCGGTTCCCTGGTGAGCCAGAACAAACTCGGGTGCTGCTTCTTGCCTAGCCAGTATCACCTCTTACCTGGATTCTGCAGTAGTCTTCTGTTTGATACAGACTGTTATCCAGTCACAATGAGTTAAAAAAACTATGTGCCATCAAGTCTGTTCCAGCTCATGCAGATCCTGTGTGTGTCAGAGTAGAGTTCCACTTGACAGGATTGGAGTGCAGCTCTGCTCTGATACAGTCCCTATGACAGGTTTTTCAGAAACAGAATTCCAGGTTTTTCCTCTGAAGCAGTTCTGGATAGACTCAAGCCACTAACCTTTAGATTAGCTGCTGAGGGTATTATCTGTTTGCACTACCAAGGGATTCCTGTTGTTGTTGTTGTTGCTCTTTACCATCAAGTTGGAATTGACCCATGTAGCTGATCCTCCTGCAAATTATCTTACAGGAGGAAATTGCCCATCCTTTCCTCATAGAGCAGCTGGTAGCCTTGAACCACGTGCTTTTAGGATTGCATCACAGCTCCTTGCCACTAGGCCACCAGTGGACTCCTATCCAATCATAAGCCCCAAAGCCCACCTCCACTACTATCTAGGTGATGCTGACTCACTGTGACCCCCTACCAGGTTTTCCAAGGCTGTATGTCTATCTTCCTCCTGAGGAGGAGCTTGTGGGTTTGAACAGTAGACCTGTTGGTTAACAGCCTCACATGTAACCACAAGATAAAGGTAAACAACCCCATTTTGAAATGGGCATAGTATATTAACAGACACTTCACAAAAGAAGACATTCAGATGGCGAACAAACACATGAAGAAATGTTCTAAATCCCTAGCTCTGAGAGAGATGGAAATAAAAACAACTATGAGATATCATCACACCCCAGTAAGAATAGCAAAATGTAACAGAACAGCAAACAGGAAATGTTGGCGAGGTTGTGGAGAAACTAGAACCCTTATTCACTGCTGGTGGGAGTATAAAATGGTGCAACTGCTATGGAAGGCAGTATGGCACTTTTTCAAAAAGTTGGAAATAGAAATCCATTTGACCCAGCAGCTCCACTGCTGGGAATATACCCTAAAGACACCAGAAGTGCCACCCAAGCAGATATATGCACACCACATTTATTGTGGCTTTGTTCGCAATAGCAAAGAGCTGGAAACAACCCAAGTGCCCATCAACAAACGAATGGATAGAGAAGCTCTGGTATACTCACACAATGGAATACTATGCTGCATTGAAAAACAAGGAACTCACGAAATATTATACAAAATAGGTGACCCTGGAGGACATTATGCTGAGTGAAATATCTCAGTCACAAAAGGAGAAATACTGCATAGTACCACTGTTGTAAAGCGGGACTGACATTGGGGTTGGAGGGAAACTTAGAGGGGATAAGTAGTATTAATTCATTGAAACAGATGAGGGAAAGAACTGTTTAGGAGGAATATATCATTTGGTATTAATGTCATGACAAGAGGCCAGAAAGAAAACTGCGTAGTGGAGTGGACTGGGGGTGGGAGATTTATAACAATAAAACAATTTTTTATTTAATTTTTTTTAACTTTTCAAAGAGAAATGTGAACTATGGGGGAGGGGCCGGCTGGGAAGAAAGCGTGCAACAATGAATGAATGGAAATCCAAAGTCTCTGTAAACTCTAATGAAAGTAAAATTTAAAGACAGCCTCACATGTAATGCACTATGTCACCAGGGCTCCTAGTCTGGACTAAAACCCTTCACTCACTCTCCAGTGTCGCTGGATTAGATACCGTATTTCTTTCCATAGTGTGCATACCATTTAAGATCTGGCTTATCATTGTCTCTCCAGAATCGAACCCATTCAATGGCAGTGGAGTGGATTACTATTCATATGGGTACATTAGAATTGCCACATAGAGATACCAAAAATGGCATTCTTTATGGAAGGGAATTGCGATATCTTCCTTTTGTGGAGTGCCTAGTGGATCCGAACTGCCAAACTTTTGGTTCACATTCACGTGCTTTAACACTGCTTCATCGTGGTTCTTTTCTTCAGTCTCATCTGTTGTCAGTTTTCTGTTGTCTATTTTCACTTACCTTTAATGTTGCTTAATTAAAGAACAAATTGATTTTTTAATTGTGATTTGAGCTAATGCTTACAAAGCACATTGGTTTTTCCATTCAGCCATTCATACACTTGGCTTTATAGCACTAATTACAATACCCACAATGCAGCCACATTTTTCTCACTTCTCTATAATTCTCATTTCCATTAACCCCTCTATTCTACCCTTTCTTGCCTCTTGGGACTTATCCTCGAGGGAAATGCTACTCTTTAGCATTAACTTATAGAGTTTGTTTTTCTAATGAGTGATCTAATTATCAGTCACCTTACAGGCCTGTCTACTGTTTGTCTAATCTCCTCTCCTGCGGATTTCTCATGTGCATACCATACCACATACAGACTTGTTTTAGTTCCTTGGCTGTATCGTGCCTATCAGCCTCCAAACCCGCTACATCCTCCCCTGGAAGATTCTTCTCTTCCCCAGGCCATTTTTGGCTCATGCCCACTCCTGATCTTTCTCCTCCATGGAGCCCCTGTAATACTCCTGACTAACTTGAATTCTCTTAGAGTTACCGTTCACACTGCCTTGTAACTGTTGTAACTGTCTACCCTACTAGCCTGAAGGCTCCATGCAGTCAGAAACTATGCCTGTTTTGTTTGTTACCAGCCATCCTAGACACCTGGATAAAATCTTACCATCATGCTTAGCCATTTTAGCTGGCATTTGCCTTCACTTTGGCCTGGTGTATCTTCAAGAATAATAATTGTTATGTACTGTCATGTCAGATCTGACCCATAACTGACCCTTGAGCTGGTTTTCTGAGGCAGTAAATCCTATGGAAGGAGATTGAGCATCTTTCTTCCACGATCCTATGGAAGGAGATTGAGCATCTTTCTTCCACGAAGCATCTGGTAGATTTGAACTATATCCCTTTGGGTTGGCAGGACAACTCCCTACCACTAAGCCACCTATTATAGAGTCATGTTGTTGTTTACCATAGAGTTGGAACCTACCCATAGCCGACTCTCCAGCAGGTTTTCAGAGGCAGAGTCAGAGGAGATTGCCCATCTTTCTCCTGTGGAGCAGCTGGTGGCCTCGAACGGCATGCCTTTGAGATTGCAGTGCAACTTCTTGCCACTAGAGTCATAGAAACAAAATGATTACTTGGATCAGGAAATATCTATTAAATCTGTATACTGAGAAAATAATTTGAGAACCTAGACTGTATAAATAAAAATGTAGCATCAGGATTGGAGAAAGACTCATGAACAACATGCGTTATGAGATGGTATAATTTTGCTTGGAAAAACCAAGATTATTTGAAGTACTTATTGATGAAGCTCAAAGACTATAATTTCTGTTATGGATTACACTTTAACATAAAGAAAACAAAAATCCTCACCACTAGACCAATCAGTGATAACCTATACTTGGACCAAGAGGCATTCGTCAGAACAGAGCAGGGAGACACTGGATGATTCAAAATCAAGAAAGGGGTTCATCAGGGATGTATTTTGTCTCTATACCTTTTCAGTCTGTATGCAGAACAGATCATCCGAAATGCTGGGCTGCACGAGGAGGAATGTGGCATCAAGAATGGTGGAAGAATCATCAACAGCCTGCATTATACAGATGACACCACTCTGCTTGCTGAAACTGAGGAGGACCTGAAGCGCTTGCTGTAGAAAGTCAAGGACTGCAGTCTTCAATATGGGTTGAAGCTCAACATCAAGAAAACAAAGATCCTTGCCACTGGGCCAATTGGCAGCATCAGTATGGATGGTGAAGAGATTGAGATAGTTAACAGTTATAGTTTACTTGGTTCCACAGTCAACACTCTTGGTCGTAGCAGCTGCCAGGAAATCAAGAGATGCATTGCATTGGGAAAGTCAGCTGTCAGGGACCTCTCCAGAGTACTGAAGTGCAATGATGTCAGGCTGGAGACTAAGGTGTGCCTGATCCAGGCTACAGTCTTTGCAATTACGTGCTATGCATCGGAGAGTTGGACAGTGAATAATGATGATAGGAGAATTGATGCCTTTGAGCTGTGGTGCTGGAGAAGAGTGTTGAATATATCATGCACTGCTAGGAGAACAAACAGGTTTGTCCTGGAGATAGTAAAGCCGGAATGCTGCTTAGAGTCACAGATTCTGAAGCTTCGTCTGACATACTTTGGGCATGTTGCAAGGAGGGACTGGTCCTTGGAGAGGGACATCATGTTTGGGAGAGTGGAGGGACGGCACAGGAGAGGAAGACCCTCGATGAGATGGATCAATTCTGTGAGTGGAGTTGTGGGAATGAGTGCGTTTGAGATGGCGAGGTTGGCACAGGATAGAAAGGCTTTTAGGGCTCTTGGCACATAACAACAACAACCCTCAAACTGGCACCAGGGCACTTTATAAAATACAGGTGGAACCACCGCTGTTGCATATTGTCTGGGTCATGAGCTGGTATCCTCAACTGAGCGCAGGTGAACAGATGGAAAAGAAATGATCTTCTAATTCTCAGTGTATTTTCATTGACTTCACATCTGTTGGAAAATGTGTTCTGAGAATAGCATCAAGGAACTGATCTAAAGGGAGCAATAGCCAGCTGAAGCCTCGGAGTGATGGTTTCTCTACTGGCCAAGGATTGCTTTGCCAAAGTTCTCAGGACTATGGAGTTGCCTTGACAACATTAAGTAAAACAAGACATTGAAATCCTTTAAATTTACCCTCAGTCACTAGTTACAATTGCATCTAAATCTGGATCTTCGGAGTCTGTATTATTTGGCTGATTTAATTTTTTTTTCCTTGGCTAGGTGCAGTGGTGAGGAGTGCGGTCTTCTGTGTTGTTATTAATGGCAGCACTCAAATGTTTTACATCTTTCCTCTTGACCCTCCTTCTTCCTTCCCTCTTCCTCTTTCTTTCCTCTGTTATCTTGACCTCTATCCTTTGACTGATCTGCTTGAGTTTTAGGCTGTCATATACCATTGTTAGGTACTGTCGCGTCAGTTCTGATTCACTAAGACCCTATGAGCAAGAGACACAGTCTCTCCTGTGGTTTGGCCCATTGTTGCAGCCACTGTGCCAACCCGTCTCATCAAGAGTCAGCTTCACTTTTGCTGCCCCTCTACGTTACCAACCATTATGTCCTCCAGGGACTGATCCATTAGATAATAGATCCAAACCCCGTGAGAAGTAGTCTCACTATCATCACGTCTAGAGCATATTCTGGCTGTACTTCTTCCAATATAGATTTGTTGATTTTTCTGTCAGCTCACGGTATTTCCAAGAATCTTTGTCAACACCATAATTCGGACACATCAATTGTTCTTTACTCTTCCAAATTCATAATTCAACTTTCACAGGCACAGGAGAAAATACCTATGACCTGGGTCGGGTACACCTATCATTGCTGTTTTAAAATACCTGAAAGAGGTCTTCTGTCACAGATTTGCCCGATGGTTCCAGTCAAAGAGAGCTAATTCATCATCATCAACCCTCAAACAATACATTTTATTCAAAAGAACACAATTTGATCGTGTGTAGGGCTGTGAGTGCTTCCTGACCTCATTTTAGCATTTGACCTTGTTAGCCTGTCTACCTTTTTGGAACTTCTATGGCCACCACTGCTCC
This sequence comes from Elephantulus edwardii, assembly GCF_000299155.1. Classification (NCBI taxonomy): domain Eukaryota; kingdom Metazoa; phylum Chordata; class Mammalia; order Macroscelidea; family Macroscelididae; genus Elephantulus; species Elephantulus edwardii. Next base: position 7,830,717 of record NW_006399881.1, on the reverse strand, counting down.
TGTTTTCCTTATGTCATGATATCGCAACTGCCACTCCAATATTCATTCAAACTCAAATATGATTAGTTTAAATCAATCACACTAGTTCCATTCTGCTTTGAGAGTGAGGGCTTTAAGCACGATTGCTGCTAGCTTCTTTCTAGCCAGTACAGTACTGGGTCTGTTGCAGAGAAGTACGTTTGGAGTGTAGATGTGCTGACTGCGCCTGGAGTCCGTGCTGATTCTGAACATCCGGTCATGTGAATCTGTTAAGGTTCCTCATTGTTTAAGCTGTTGTGACCTGGCATATGTTGTTACTTGCATCCCAAAGCACACCTGCTGTTGTACCTTTTAAGTTCTCGGACTTTTCCTTCTCAGGCTCCTTTAGTGGCTTTCCGTCTTTCCATCTCAAGGATTTTTCCTTGGTTCTCTTTCCTTGCTAGTCTCCAGGAGTGAGCTCATTTGTTCCTTTTGCCTCAACGCCAGTTGATATGTTGATGACTTCCAGATCTAATTTTACAGCCTAATTTCTTCCTAGATTTATATTTAGATTGTCTACTGCTTGGGAGTAATAATTGAATCCACCCTGCCTCCACTTCATAATCGCCTGCAGAATTGTAAAACTACATGTGTGTCCATGCCCCCATTGCTGGGAATTCTAGTGCACTAGATTTAGAGTAAGGCCTGAGCATCTGTATATTTTTAATTTCAGCGTAGTCTTTCTAGATATGTGTTCTCCAAACTTCTCCTGTCTAAAATGGAACTGTCCTCTTCCCTCCTCTGGTCTCACCTTTAAAAACTCTGTTAAAAAAAAAAACAAAAAAACCAAACTCTGTTTGTAGACAAAGATGAGGTAGAAAAAACATTTACATTCAACATCCCCATCATACTCCAAACTCACCGTCCCTCAAAGCCATTTTAACACATAGACATTCTATAGGACTGAGTAGAACTGGCCCGTATGATTGCCAAGGGTGTGATCTCCATGGGAGCACACTGCCACATTCTTGTCCCAAGGAGCAATTGTGATGAACCTTCTGCCTTTTGGTTAGCAATCCAGTACTTCAACCAAACATGCACACCTTGTCACAAATACACTGCTTGTTGTTGATGGCCTTCGAGTTGAGCACAACTCAGTGTGACCCTATGAACAAAACACTTGAAGCCCCACTACAAAAATCGACATTTATCGAGTTTCCAGAGGCATGTTATCTAGGAATCGGATGCCACTCCTGCTTTCAAATGTATATACATACTTATTTACCTAAAACTTACTACTTGTGATGAACTCTAATTTTTTAAAAAATGACATGATTGGTGTCAGTGCTCTTATATCAATCAGGGGCAGAGCAGACTGAGTCCTTTGCTCATCCTAGCTTGATGTCTGGGTTGTGGCCAAAGCTGTTTCATGTGTAGGGCACATAAAAATTAGAAAGAAATATTATATTCTAGCCTATTAAAAAACCACCATCATGTGTCAAGATTGTCATACTGTTGTGGCTTGTATGTTGCTATAATGCTGGAAGCTATGTCACAGTGGTGGACAGGTTTCAAGAAGAGTTTGTTTTGTTTTGTTTTGTTTTTCCAAGAAGAGTTTTCAGGGTTAGAAAAATTAGGAAGTCTGGCAATTGACTCCCCAAAACTGGACAAAGAAAACCCTATAGGTCACAATATAGTGCTGTAAAATGACACTCCTAGGTTGGACAGCAACTAGAGCCTCAAGCATGCCTGCAGTCATGGGGTCACCAGGAGTTGGAGCCGACTAGACATCAACTAACAGCAACAGTCTATTAAAAAACTGCTGGCCATGACCCACCAAATTAATTTTCTGACTCACTACTGCAACACACCCGTGATTTGACAAGCTCCCTAGGGAGCTATCTTGTCACACTAGGTGCTTCTTCTAATTCAGAAATAGAAGTCTTCCATGGGTGCCACTGCTGCGTAACTAGAGATAATTTCATTTCAGGCTCATGAGAACTCCTGTGGCACCACAACTACAGTTTGCAGTGAGTAAAAGATGAGGGCTGCCTCTTCGTGTTTCATTCCCAAGGTGCAGCTGATATCCTAACCCTTTAACAATTCTTAGTGACACAGCTCTCTTGGTTTCCATTTATACTCCTCCAGCTCCCAAGCTGTGTTTCCACAATCCCTTCTCATACATTGTTGTTATGTGCCATTGTGTCACCTGCAACTCATGGGAACTGTATGTACAGTAGCTCTGGAGCCTGCCCTATCCTGAGTCAGTCTCACTGACTCCAACATACCTACCCTCATTACCTGAGTCAGTTTGTCAGTCCTTCTCTTCTCATCTGGGATCTTCCTCTCCTACCTACACTGTCCCTCCACCCTTCCAAGCGTGATGTCCTTCTCCACAGACTGGTCCCTCCTGGTCACATGCCCAAAAGTACGTGAGACAAATATTCAAAATGCTAGCCTCCAAGGAGAAATTTGGTTGCATCCTCTCAAGGAGAAACCTGTTTGTTCTCTTAGCCATTCATGGTTTGTTCAATACACTTCCCCAGGACCACAACTCAAAAGCATCAATTCTTCATCTGTCATCCTTAGTCATTATCCAGCTTTTTGATGCATAGCAAATAAAATGTGAAGACCATGGCCTGGATCAGGCACACCTTAGTCTCCAAACTAATAGTGCTCTCCAGTACTCTGGAAAGGTCCCTGACAGCTGACTTCCCCAATGCAGTTTGTCTTTTGATCTTCTGACTGCTGGGGCCCAACAGTGTTGACTGTGGAGCCGAGCAACTTCTGGTACAAAGGTCATGTTTTCCTCTTTGTACCCTTGGTAACTATTATGATGTATTTCCTATTTTCCAATTCTAGATAGAAATAATACTTTACGGAAAAGACAATGACCTTTCCTACTGTAGAGAGAAGGAATAGTTGGCAGAATAGACCAGTGCAGTTCAGGGCTTTAACCACACATGCACACCCTGTCACAAATAGGTTCATATTAGTTTACCTAAAATTTACCACCTAAGAATAGTCTGTTAAAAGTGAGAATAGGGGGGAGCTCTGGTGACCTAGTGGCAAGAACCTGCACTGCAATCCCAGAGGCTCATGGTTCAAATCCACCAGATGCTCTGCCGGGAAAAGGAGGGACAATCTCCTCCTGTACCTGTCAGATCCAATTTGATGGTACACACACACACACAAATAATAAAATAATTTTTAAAAAGTGAGAATGGTCTGTTAAAATTGCTCACAGCTGCCTGTCTTTCATGATCATGTGTCAAAGGAAATAATGTAGACCTTAAAGCGCTTTTCAAAGAATGTGGTTGTTGGTAGGTGCTGCCTAGTTGACTACAACTCACCATGACACCACAGACAACAGATTTAAGCTTTGCTCTCTCCTGCATCATCCTCACAATCTCCACCATGCTCTTATCCATTGCTGTAGTCATGGTGTCAGTCCAGCTCATAGAGAGCCTTCTTCTCTCTCCCTGCCCCACCCCCACCCAGCAAATGATGTCTTTTTCCAAGGATTGACCCCTCTTGACAACATGATCAATGTTTGTAAGACAAAGTTTCACGGTGCTTGACTCTAAGGAGTTCCCTGGCTACACTCTCTCCAAGACAGACTTACCTGTTCTTTTGGGATTCCATGTGATGTTCAGTACTTTTCACCAACACCACAATTCAAAGGGATCAGTTCTTCTTTGGTGTTCCAACTTTCAGATGCACAGGAAGCAATTAAAAATACTATAGCTTGGATCAAGTGCACATTAGCTTTTAAACTGAGATCCCAGCTCTTTAGCACTTTGAAGAAGTCCTTGACAGCAGATTTTCCCAATGCAAGACGTCATTTGATTTCTTGACAGCCGCTACCATTCAAGTAAAATGAAATCCTTGATAAATTGAATCTTTTCTCCATATATCACAATCAAATGTTCCATAATTCTCATTCTTCTCAGAGTCAGCCATAGCTTGTGATCCACACAGTCAAAAGCCTTTGCGTAGTCAATGAAGCACAGATAGACATTCTTCTGGTATTCTCTGCTTTCTGCCAAGATCCATCTTACATTAACTATAATATCCCTTGTACCACAACCTCTTCTAAATCCAGCCTGCACATCTGGCAGTTCTCTGTTGACATATTGTTCCAAATGTCTTTGGATAATTTTCAGCAGAATCTTGTTTGCATGTGATATCAGTGTTATTGTTCAATAATTTCTACACTCTGTTGGGTCACCTTTCTTTGGAATGGGAACAAATATTGATCTTTTCCAGTCTGTTGGGCAGTTGGTTATCCTCCAGATTTCCTGGCACAACTTATGCTGTCAACTCCTGGAGCCTTGTTTTTTGCCAGTTCCTTCATAGCAACTTGAACGTCCTCCTTCATCACCATAGGCTCTTGCTCATATGTTATTTCTTGAAATTTCTCTGTGTCAGCCAGTTCCTTCTGATACAGTGATTTTGTGTACTCCTTCCATCTTTTTTTGATACTTCTGGATCATTCAACATTCTACCCAAACTATCTTTAAGTATTGCCACCCGTGGCTTGAATTTGTTTTTCAACTCCTTCAGTTTAAGCGGTATGGTGCTTTCTCAAAAAGTTGCAAATAGAGATACCATTTGACCCAGCAGTTCCACTACTGGGAATATACCCCGACGAGACCATAACTGACATCCAAGCAGATATATGCACACCCAT
>NW_006399881.1:7810936-7825116 GCF_000299155.1 Elephantulus edwardii | reverse complement strand
CAGACGAGAGCCACAGATAGGCAAGGGAGTAGAGAGGAAGCTCCCACTCACTTGCTTTAAGTGTGGATCTGAAGGACACATGGCCAAGGGTGGCCTACATCAGGTCCTTGTGGCTGACAGGACTGACAGGGCCCAGCTCCCAGCTGGAAACAAAGGAGGACGCTTCAACTATTTAGATCCTCCCAGAAGAGCCGTGGGTGAGCATTAACATTACTGGTAAGAATATTCATTTTCTCCTGGACAAAAGAGCCTACTATTTGGTCCTAAAAGCCTTCTGAGGTCCCAACTCTTCTCACTATCTCTTAGTTGTTGGAATTTATGGAAAACCTCATAAGCAGTTCCTTACTTTACCTCTGCCTTGCATGCGGACTTCTGAGCTGTAAAACAACCCAGTGGTAGATGGAATTTGGTCTAGGACTTAGGATATGAACATGTACGGATAAGCACAATTGATAACAGTGCAACTAAATTCCAAAATCTATCTCCACAATAGTCTATGTGTTTCCTATTCCTGTGGCAATTGGACAATTAAACAGACATGCGGGGGGGGGGGCGGAGAAGAACGAACTGGGCAGGAGGGTAGAGAAAACAGTGCAACAATGAATGAATGAGAACCCAAAATCTCTGTAAATGTTCATTAGAACTAATAAAATTTAATAATAATTAAAAAAAAACTCCTTTCGTTTAAGAAATGCTGAGCAAGTCTGGCTCTTTTGATTTTCTGACTCCAGCTCTCTGCACATTTCATTATAGTATCTTGCTTTGTCGTTCTGAGCTGCCTTTTGAAATTTTCTGTTCAGCTCCTTGATTTCTTGATTTCTTGATTTCTTCCTTTAGCTTTGGCTTCTCGGCACGCGAATGCAATATTCAGAGTCTCATCTGACAGCCATCTTGGTCTTTTCTTGAGGGTAGCAGCTGTAAATAATGTAACAAGACTCAACAGTCACAGGGAGTGATCTTCCCCTCAGACATATATCCAAATTTAAAGAAGACCAGTGTGTCATTACTGATTATTGTGTTATTGACATGGCTAAGTTCATGGGGCCCAACTAAATTTCCTCAGGGATGCTCCGTGCATTCTGTCCTCCCTTCTCCATCTGGGAATTGCATCATTCCCAGGGGCCAAAATCTTGGGAAATAACAGAAGTAGGGGAGCTACATCATCTCTACTGACATAATCTGGAAGTTTCCTTTTTCTGTTTATCAGTTGTTGTTGTTGTTGTTAGGTGCCATTGAATCCCTTCGAATTCACAGTGACACTCTGGACACCATCCTCATGATCCATGATACGCTCAAGTACACTGTTACTTGTTGAGGGTCTTCCTCTCTTTTGCTGACCATCTAACTTTTCCAGTCTTTTTGCAAGGATTAGACTACACCCCGAGAGTATGTAAGATGATTTTCACCATCCTTACTTCTGAGGAACATCCTGGTTGCACTTCTTCCAAAACAGACTTGCTTGCTCTTATGGCAGTCCGTGAGATATTCAGTCCTCTTCTCTAATACCACAACGCAAAGGCATCTGTTCTCTTTCTGTCATCCTTAGTCATTGTCCAACTTTTAGATGCATGCAAAGTAATTGAAAAGAGCATGACTTGGGTCAGACACACCTTAGTCCTTTAACTGCCATCTTTGCTATTTAAAACTTTAGAGAGGTACTTGACAGCAGATTTGATTTCTTGACTACTGTTACCCTGGCTTTTGATTGTGGATCCAAATAAAATGAAAACATTGACAATTTGAGTATTTTTCCTCCATCTGGGTTCTATGAGGCGGAGTGTGGCATCAGAACTGGAGGAAGACTCATCAACAGCCTGTGTTATGCAGATAATACAACCCTGCTTAGTGAAACTGAGGAGGACCTGAAGCACTTGCTGCAGAAGGTCAAGGACTGCAGCCTTCAATATGGATTGAAGCTCAACATGAAGAAGAAAAAGATTCTCACCATTGGGCCAGTTGGCAGCACCATGATGGATGGAGAAGAGACTGAAGTTGTTAACAGCTTTAGTTTGCTTGGTTCCACAATCAACATTCTTGGTACCAGCAGCCAGAAAATTAAAAGGTGAATTGCATTGGAAACGTCTGCTGTCAGAGACCTCTCCAAAATACTGAAGAGCAACGATGTCAGTCTGGAGACTAAGGTGCACCTGATCCAGGCCATGGTCTTTGCAATCACTTGCTATGCGTCAGAAAGCTGGACAGTGACTAGGGATGATAGAAGAATTGATGCCTCTGAGCTCTGGTGCTGGAGAAGAGTATTGAATATACCATGGACTGCCAGGAGAACAAACATCTTTGTCCTAGAGAGGGTGAAGCCAGCCTGCTCCTTCTATTCAAAGATTCTGAAGCTTCATCTGACATACTCTGGGCATGTTGCAACGTGTCATCAGTCCTTGGAGAGGGACATCATGCTTGGGAGAGTGGAGGGACAGCACAGGAGAGGAAGACTCTCTATGAGATGGATTGATTCAGTGACTGGGGTAATGGTAGGTGTGTCAGAGACAATAAGGTTGGCACAAAACAGAGCAAGTTTCAGGGCTGTTGTACGTAGGATTGCTGTGAGTCTCAAGCAACTTGATGGCACATAACAACAACAACATGATGGAGTTCTGGTGGCTTAATGGCAAGGAACTGTGCCATCAATTCAAAAGGCATATGGTTCAGATACACCGGATGCTTCATGAGAAAAAGATGGGAAGTCAACTCTCATTTTATATACTGCCTCTGAAAATCTGCTGGAGGGTCAGCTTTATTTTTCCATGATGTGGCTCATTGGCCTGGTGGTAAGAATTTTTTTTTTTGCTATTGAGATATAATGCATACTAAAGGTTGTAGCTTTTAATCTTTTCCAGTAAGTGTTTCAAGTCTTCACTTTCAGCAAACAAGGTTGTGTCATCAGCTTAATGCAGATTGTTGATGAATCTCCCTCCAATCCTGATGCCACATTCTTCTTCATATAGTCCAGCTTCTCAAGTGATTTGTTAAGCATACGTCTTGAGGAAGTATAGAAAAAGGATGCAAGCCTGATAAATACCTTACCTGATTGTAAATCATACAGTGTTCCCTTGTTCTGTTTGGACAATGGCTATTTGGTATATATAGGTTTTATATGTGCACCATTAAATGTTCTAGGATTTCCATTCTTCTCAGTGCTATCCATAATTTATGATCTACACAGTAGGAAGTATAGTCATCAGTAGGAAATACATAATAGCAAAGTATATTGAAGACAAACTGAAAACTTTTTAAGATCTTTCAGCAGCTTCTCTTGATCTCTGGGTTCAATTTTTTTTTCTTAAGATCAGATTTTTGACATGGTTTATGAGGTCTAGTATAAGGTCACCACATCACTTGGTCCTCTCCATTCACATCTCAGTATGCCCTGGTTCTGTGACATTCTATGCTCTTTCCAGTCTCAGACCCATCTCCTCCTTTCTGGAATCGTCTTGAACTCGCAAGTCAGTCTTCACCTAGTTTATTCCTAAGAATTCTTTAGCATTCAACTCAGACATGTCGTACTGAAAGAAACCTCCTCTGAATGTCCTAGATTAGATTCAAAAGCCAGTTATTTGGTGTTTCCTCAGAAAGCAGAACATAGAAATTCTATATTACCCAGATAATCCACTGCTTGGAATAAACCCAAAAAGAATGAGAACTGAGGCACAAAGGGAGACTTGCACGACGACAGTTTTCATAATAGCATTAGTCATTATTTCAAGAACATGAAAACAGCCCAAATGTCCAATCACAATCTAATAGATTGAGAAATTATTGTACATTCACACAATAGAATACTATATACAGCATGTAGGAGCAATGATTTTGTAAATCACTACCTAACTTGGGAGAAACTGAAAAGCATTGTGTTGAGTGAACTAACTCAGTCCCATAAGGACAGATACTGTATAAAACCATCATTGTAAAATGAGTATGAGGATCCAGAACAACTATGAGAGATCATCTCACCCCAGTCAGAATAGTAAAATCTAACAGAACAGCAAGCAACAAATGCTGGCGAGGTTGTGGAGAAACTGGAACCCTGATTCACTGTTGGTGGGAGTGTAAAATGGTGCAACCCCTGTGGAAGGCAGTATGGCGCTTTCTCAAAAAGTTGCAAATAGAGATACCATTTGACCCAGCAATTCCACTACTGGGAATATACCCTAAAGAGACCATAACTGCCATCCAAGCAGATATATGCACACCCATGTTTATCGCAGCTTTGTTCACAATAGCAAGGAGTTAGAAACAACCCAGGTACCCATCAACAAACGAATGGATAGAGAAGCTGTGGTATATTCACACAATGGAATACTACACTGCATTGAAAAGCAAGGAACTCGGGCAATATTATTCAAAATGGGTGACCCTGGAGGAAATTATGCTGAGTGAAGTATCTCAGTCACAAAATGACAAATACTGCATGATGCCACTGTTGTAAAACAGGACTGACCTCGTGGTTGGGGGAGACTGAGAAAGATGGGTTCAATCATGTATACCGCATTGAAACAGATGAGGGAGAAAACTGTTTGAAAGGGATATGTGATTAGGTATTTTTGTCATGACGGGAGTCCAGAGAAAAGACTGCATAGTGGAGTGGACCTGGGGGGAGGGATTGTAAAACAATGAAATAATTTTTCTCTTCCTTTTCCAAGAGTGTACTAGGGGGGAGGGTTGGGAGGGGAGAAAAGTGCAACAATAATGAATGGAAATCCAAAGTCTCTGTAATTTTTCATTGAAATTAATAATAATTTTTTTTAATGAGTATTAGGATCCAAGGGCAAAGAGGGTGGGAGCAGAGGGGTGAGGATGGGGGTTAGTTAATCATAGGGTCACACAGTGTGATGGGTGGAGGGGGGGAGAAGTGGGTGAAGCAAATGGAAAAGAACAGTATAAAAAAATTTTTTTTTAACCCAAGAATAACATACACAATAAAAGTCAATCATTGCTGTCAAATTGGGACCAATTCATAGCTAATTCTCCAGTGGGTTTTCTGAGGCTATAAATTGCATGGGAAGGGATTGCCCATCTTTATTCCATAGAGCTGCTGGTGAATTTGGACTGCCAGAGAGGCACACCCTTTGAGTTTGCAGCACAAGCCAATACAGATGTCACCAGAATGCCCCAGACTAGAGTAGAGCCCTACGCTATCTTTTTCTTCTACGTTATTCATCCTAATTGCACTTAAATCATCAGTTGTGTGGTTGGTCGTTTATTTTATGCCTTTCAGAACATTTTAAACACTGTGAATGGGGAAATGATGCCTGTTTTTTGCTCAGTATTGTTACCTACCCCCGTTCCTCGCACATAGTAAATAACTCAATATATCTGTCTTGCTGAATAAATGATTGCCGGAATCAATTGCCATTCCTTTACAGCTAAGGTGGAGTGATTCTAAAATCTCATCTGTTACAGATCAAAAGAGTTCAAATGTTTATTATTATGCCAGATAAATTTTGTGATATTTCTTCCTCCTTTATGTAGTCTTTTTTTTAAAAAAAGTAACAGCTTTTCTGAGATATAATTCACCAATCTTATAACTCAGCCATTTAAACTGTACAATTCAGTGGCTTTTAGCCTGTCCAGAGTTGTTTAACTGTCACCACAATCAATTTTAGAATCCCCAAAAGAAACCACAAGCCCATTAGCAGTCACTCTCCATTTTCCTCCATCCCTGTTGTAGTTAAACACCTTCACGGTAGTACAGCAGAGCAAAACACATCCCAGTCTTGCTCCATGCACACTGTAGCTGCTATGTTTAAACTCGTCATTGCACTCACTATGTCAATCCATCCCTTTGAAGGCTTTGCTTTTTTTTTTTAACTGAATCTCTGCATGATATCCTTTACCAAGAGACTAGTCCCTCCTGATAACATATCCAAAAATAGGTGCAACAAAGTCTCAGCATCATAGCTTCTAAGAGTCATTCTCTCTGCACTTCTTCCAAGACAGATAAATGTGTTTGTTCTTCTGGCAGTCCAGATATAGCCTCATTGACCTTCGGCTCCCTAGTTGTACAATGAATTAAGCTTTGTGCTACTAACCAAAAGGTCAGCCTTTCAAATCTACCAACTGCTCCACAAGAGAATGACGAGGCTGTCACCTTCTGTAAATATTTATAGTTTAAAAACTCTATAGGGACGTTCTCCTGTGTCTTATAAGTTAGAATTGACTCAATGCTGTAGTGATAAGGTACTATCTGTAGGAATACAGAGAAGGCCTGTTAATATGACTGTTGTTTAATTTTTTTTATACTAACCCATTTCTACCAATTTCTGCAGTCTAAAATTGATGTAATCAAGATACATAAAAATTACCGATTACAATACAAAAGTTGGAAACAAAAATGGATTGGTAGTTAGAAAATATGGTGTTGATGATTTAAATGAGGCCAGAAATTGCATGATAGAATTTTGTATGACCACTTATTCACTGGAAAAATATTTTTTAAAAGTAAACAGTATACAAGGACCTTGATATGTTGTTATGTGCAGTTGAGTCAGAGCCAACTCCTAACTGACCCTCCAGCGGGTTTCCAGAGGCTGTAAATTATACACGAGGAGACTGCTCATCTTTCTCCCCAGGAGCAGCTAGTGGATTTGAACTGCTTGCCTTGGGGTTGACAGTGCACCTATGTTTTATCCCAAAGGGTTGTTGATCAAAAAAAGCCCAACTTCTGGGTCACAGCTGGTTTAAGGCACTTGATATGTAAGAATTGAATTCACTGCATCTATGGGAAGAGATGACAGAGAAGTTCAGAGTCATCTGTTAAGAGCAAGGCCAAAGGTTGACAGCAGAACAGAGTCATCAAAGATTGGCCAAGGTTTCATTATTTGTGGTTATGAGTCTCAGCCAAGTCAGTGGCACCTAACAACAGCAGTCTTTATGGGAACAGATTAGGAAGTCCTTCTCCCTCAGAGTTTCTGGGTAGGTTGGAGCCATCAGTCTTTCAGTTAGAAGGCAAGTGCTTAGCCATTGTTCTACCAGGACTCCTTATAGATGTCTTTAATACAAACTAAAATTGTTGCCGTTGAATTGGAACTGACTCATAGCTGACCCTCCATGTGGGTTTTCAGAGGCTGAATATCACACAGGAGGAAATAGCCCATCTTTCTCCCACAGAGTAACTGCTGGGTTCAAACCAGGTGCTTTTTGGTTCAGCTTTGTGCTGTCCCTCTGACGAGCTGACTTTAACCTTGCCCTATCCTATGCTATCCTTATTATCTCCGACACACTTAAGCCATTTTTATTGTCACTGTGTAGTACATATCTCATCATAGTTTTGACTCATCTTTTCTTGAAAGTTAAATAGCCATTTATCTGTCTTCTTTGGATAAATATCTAGTTAAGTCCTTTGTCTACTTTTGTTGTTAGCTCTTTGTTATTTACTTACTAGAATTCTTTATATATATCCTAGATACAAGTCTCTTGTGAGGTATATGACTTCCAAAATGTCTCTCCCATTCTGCGTTTTGTCTTTTCACGTTCTTGAATGGTGTCTTTTGAATCATAAATATTTTTCATTTTTATGGCATTCAATTTATCCAAGTTTTAAAAATTATGTGTGCTTTTGATGTCATATCTAGGAAACCATTTCCTGATCCAAGGTCAAGAATATTTAAATCTGTTTTCTTCTAGGAGACATAGTTTTGTCTTTTGCACTTAGCTCTTTGATCTATTTTGAGTAAACTCTTTTATGCTGTGGGAGAAAGAAGTCCAACTCCATCCCTTTGCCTTTGTCCCAGCACCATTTACAGCGAAAACTCTTCTTTGCTCACTTAATTGTCTTGGCATCATTGTTGAAAATCAATTGACTGTAAATGTGAGGATTTATTTCTGGACTCTCAGTTTTATTCCACTGATCTATATCCCCATCCTTTTGCCAGAATTGCACTGTCTTGATTATTGTAGCTTTGCGGTAAATTTTGCAATCGGAAAATGTGAGTTGACCAATTTTATTCTTTTTCAGAATTCTTTTGGCCCCTCTATGTCCCTTGAATTTCCACATATACTTTAGAATCAGCTTGTCTATTTCTGCAAAGAAGCTGACTGAGTCCTTGACAGGATTGCATTGAAGTTCTAGATTATTTTGATGTGTACAGCCATCTGTGGATCCTGCCTCTTAATAATCATCCTCTGACCTCTTGGGTTTGGGATGTGAGCCAGCAGCCTGCCACCTAACCTACAGATTTTGGGATTTGCCATCTCTTTCAGCCCTATGAGCCAGAAGCCTTTCTCCTGACCTAATATTTTTTTGGGGGTTCACTATCCTCTGTTTTCCAGCCTGCACAATTGGATGAGACATTCCCTTGAAGTAAAGAAGAGCTCTCTGAGCTCAGGCTGTGTAGTCTGAAGGGAGCTGTGCTACAATCCAAAGGCTGCACCTCTCTGGCATTTTGAATCCACCAGTGACTCCTCGAGAGAAAGGTGGGCAGTTTCCTCCCATATGATACACAGTCTCTTAAAACTCACTGGAGGGTTAGGTATGGATTGGTTCTGGCTCAACAGTAATGAGTTTTGAGAGTGTAAATGTGTGTGCTTGTGTGTGTGTACTACACTCTATTCAACTCTGTGTCTGTCTGTCTCTACACACACACACACCCCCAGAGAGAGAGAGAGATCTATCTATTTATATCTGTTGTTATGTGCCCCTGAGTCAGAACCAACTCATAGCTGACCGCTAGCAGGTTTTCAGTACAACTCGCATAAGGGCATTCTGTCATCTTCTGACTTTGACAAATGTGAAGAGTCCCCATCCACAACATCCACACCACAAAATTGATTCCTATGAAGTCAGACATGTCGTCGCGTTTGTACACCGTCCTCTGTACTTGTAACACCAACCATCCCTACCCCAGGGCTCTTGCTGGGTCTCAGGACTGAGTGAAAGATTTCAAACAGACAAAATTCAAGGATAATAGGAGTTAATTCTCTTTAAAGAAAGGAAAAATTATGTAGTAATCATGAGAATGGCCAGCCTTTTCATATTCTTTCAGAAAGAATCATTGTGAGAACAGGTTTGGTGCGGGGTATGTTAATATACCCAAGAGCATAATTGTGTCTCTCTCTCTTTGTCTCACAGACACATACACACACACACACACGCACACTCTTTAAAAAATGAAAAAGAAACTTCCATTTTGTGCAACTGAGTATATTTTTAAAAGATTCTCTAGTGAGGAGTATTTTACTGAAGCAAACCATAGATTCTAGTCAGTATTTCCAATAATGCAATTGTTCTCAGCCCTGGTCAGACATCAGTATCAGCAGGGGAGCTTTTTACAGACACCAATGCCAAGACCCTGTTCCAAAACATTCTTATTCAATTGGTCTAGGGTGGGTCCGCAACATTAGTATTCTTGAAAAAGCTCCCCAGGTAATTCTAATGGGCAGCCAGGGTTTTAAAACTCTATAATGTAACATGTTGTTGTTGTTGTTATGTAGCATTGAGTCAGAACCAACCCATAGCGGACCCACTGGCTGGTTTTCAGAGGCAGCTAATTGCATGGCAGGAGATTGCCCATCCTTCTCCCACAGAGTGGCTAGTGGCATTGAACCACATGCCTTCAGGATTACAGCACAGCTGTAACATTTAGCACTTTATGAATAACCCAGAGACTATAATAAGGTGAATATACTAATCTCTTAAGGTGGACAGTAATGATGAGAATATTGGTAAATGAACCTCTATATTATAGTGTGAATATTTTGCAAAATAAATGTAACATTATAAAAAAGGGGGGAATGTATTGGTAAAGACCCTGGAGATGTTTAACAAAAATAAGATCAGAATCATGATATTACTAGGATTCCCCTCCCCACTTACTTTCTAGATGTTTTATAATGTCTTTAAAAAGTTGTGCAGCGACTAAGGATCTATGGTAGCATAATCTGTAGCATGTTGTGCTATGAACCCAAAGTCCTCACATCTCCAGCATTTTCCTCTATCATTTGCTTGATAGGAGAAAGATAAGTTGTCTCCTTCCACTCCCATTAAGATTACAACCTTGGAAACCTGATAGCGCTGATAGAGGGTTGCTGTGAGCTGGAGCTGACTCATGAGATGACTTATGGGACAGAGTTATTAACTGTACTAATTGCCAAAGCTGAAGACTAAAATATAATGTGCATTGAGAACTGTCCATGATCAGGATATCAACACATCTGATGATCTGTCAAGGAGTGCTCACGGCAGAGTAATTTGAATGTGGGCTGCTAACTGCAAAGTCAGCAATGTGAACATGCCCAGTCACTCCACAGAAGACAGACGGGGCATCCCACTCCTGTTCAGTTTCCAGGAGCCATCACGTTTGCTCTTACCACGGACTTCCCGGGTGGCTTTGACTTTTATCAGTTTAGTTATTCATTGGGACTCCAAGAGCATTTGCCAGTGAAATACTATTGTATAGGTTTTCCTTAAGATTGGAGCCAAAATGGATCATTCTTGAGCAAAGTAGTTCTCAAGGACACAAATGAAAATCATAAATAAGAAGGTAAGGGGAGATCTCTAAAATATTTGGGTAAATAGATTGGTTACAAAAAGATGAATAGACTTATTAGAAGCTATAATTAATTATCATGTGCACTGCAACAGGGTTACTGAAGGTCTCTGCTACTTTTTACATTACATTTAATTATTGCATGTCTTATAAATCTATATGAGTGCACATATATATTTGTATTATATATCTATATTCGTATATAATATCTATATATTATATCTCTATCTGTATCTTACTATATATATGTGGAACTCTGGTGGCCTAGTGGTAAGGAACTGTGTTGCCGTCCCAAAGGCAGGCAATTTCAATCTGCTAGCTGCTCTATGGGGGTAGAAATAGACAATCTCAGGCGATTTTTAGCCTATGAAAACCCGTTGGATGGTCAGCTATGAGTCAGTTTTAACTTAACAGTGTGCATCACAACAACATATAAATACATAAAAATAACTGAAATATCCAGGGGCAGATTTTAAGAATCTAGTGATTCAAACAAGGTCATAAGGATCTGGTAATGATCTTGGTTTTGGCTCCTTTCATCTCTCTTCTGTTTTCTAAGTAGACTCCATTCTCAGACAAGCTGTCGTCTTGGTAGCAGGGTGGCTCTGGATTTTAACATGGCTCTTCAAGTAATCCCAGTTGGATATGCTCTACCTCAGGAGTTCCAACACAGATCATCAAATTGAGCTTTCTTAGCTCAGAATGACTTAGTGTTGGGTATTGGTCGTGCTGTGCTTCCTTAAACCAGTCACCATGTCCAGAGGAGTGCAGTGCTCTCCTTGGGTCCACATGCTTCTCCCTGGAAGTTGGGGTGGAGTCAGCTGTTCTTGAATTCTGTCAGATTGTCAGAAGATTCAAGTATGGATGCTGAGCAAAGAAAAAGAGACTCGGTACAGTTTAGAAAAACCATATCAAATTAAAGTGTTTAACTCCTCTTCCCCCAAACTTCCCATTCAGCCAGAACTAGTGAGACTTCATGGTATCTTGGAAATGATTTTGTTTTTCCTAAACAACATGCCTCCGGAAATGCTATGAACTTTGATAAATGTTGATAGTTGTAGAGGGGCTTCAGGCCTTTTGTTCATAGGGTCACTATGAGTCATGCTCGACTCCAAGGCAATCAACAACAACAACAAATTCAAAAGTATGAACCTATACCCTTTGGTATTCTGAATATGCATTTTCAGATGAAAGGTAACTGCTTAATTAAGAAATGCTATAGTTATGCAGTGGATTGTCAACCCAAAGGCAGGCAGTTTGAATCTACCAAGTGCTCTAAGAAGAAAAATGGACAATCTCCTTTCATGAAAATATTGGGTGCCTTCAAGTTTGCAATTAACTGTATAATTAAAGCATTTCTTCCTTAAGCACTTTCATCACAAATTACTTAGTCATAATATTAATATAGATTGTATTACAACATCAATATGACAAAAATCCTCACCACTGGACCAATAAGCGACATCATGATAGAGAAAATATTGAAATTGTCAAGGATTTCATCTTACTTGCTACCAGCAGTCAGGTGATCAGGAGATGTGTTGCATTTGGAAAGTCTGCCGTCACGAACCTCTCCAGATTACTGAGAAGTAATTATGTCAGTTTGAAGACCAAGGTGCACTTCCTGTGCATCTGAGAAATGGACATCCAATAAGGATGCCAGAAGAATGCATGCCTTGGTGGTTGTGGTGCTGGAGAAGAGTACTGAATATCCCATGGACTGCCAAAAGAATGAACAGATATGTTTTGGGAAAAGTACAACCAGAGTTCTGGTTAGGGGCAAGGATGGCAAAGCTTCGCCTCACCTACTTGGGAATGTTTGTAGGAGAGGCTGTTCCTTGGAGAGGGACATCATGCTTGGAAAGGTAGAGGATCAGTGAAAGAGAGGAAGACCCTCAACCAGACAGATTGACACAGTGCAGCAGTGCGCTAAAGCATGTCAGAGGTGATGAGAATGGCACTTGATAGGATAGGGTTCCGATCCATTGTTCCTGAGGTATACTCAGTGACACCTAACAACAACGATGACGACACATTTGTGGAGTTATGCTGTAGTCGTGTTGTGCTATATCATGCCATTACCAAATTTCATTGTGTTAACTTTTTATTTGCCCCAATCAGAACAAAAACTGATTTGGCATGACAAATTAATAATTTTCAAGACATTCACATTTTTAAAGACTTAGTCAACAAGATTGAAGATTCCCTAAACACTCTTAGTCACAAAGGCAAAAAGTTTCATGTCCAAGTTTCCCTTGACCCTAAAGCATATGACTTGAGATCCTTGAAAACAAGAGCACAGAAGAACCTAGATTGATCCAGGCTGTGAACATGTTCTACCTCAGAACCACCATCAGCTCCTGCAGTTCCGAAGTGAAAGAGTTCACGGTTTGTATTTTTGTTAGTCCTGGTCGTCCTGGTAACCAACTGGTTCTACATAAAGCCTGAAGCCAGCAGACTTGTAATGGAATACATTCCTCTGAGTGACTCAAAGGCTTGTTGAAAAGGAAGCAATCACACTGTTATGGAAATAAATTAGAAACTCTTATGAACCGCTCAGGGCAAAAATAAGCAACTTTTTTTGGAATCACATTTCCCCCTCCTCCTACATATTTTGCATGATAAGTAACTTTGCAAGGCTTCATTTCTGATGGAGTTGTCCATCGGGTTCTTTAAGGAAGAGGATGTACTAGCCTACTAAGGAGGCTTTGCAGAAAGGGTGCTGAGGGGACTCAGCAAACTGCAGTGGGCTGCACTATAGTGTGCTGGTCCTGTTGACTAACAGTCCCCGCCACTCAGAAATGGAAGTTCCAGATACTATTTTAAGCCACCACGGAGCCATTAGAGATGACTTCCTATGACACACATACTAATATTTTGTTCAGTCTCAAAACCCAAGTGACGAAACTTCTTTCTGCCATCCCCCTGGGGCATCTTCTTGTTCCACCACAGAGACAGAAAGTTCATGCCAGTAAAATGTTGTGTATATATAGCTTGGGTTTTCGAATCAGACACACCTGAGTTCAAATCCCAACTCTGTTGTTTTGTAGTGTGGGGAATTGGGCATGCTTATTACAGATTTGGCATCTCGGGTCCTAAACTACAGAATGGAAGTAATGGTATGTATTGCTAAGAATTGTGGGAGATACTAACTATGATAATGGTTACACAGGCACCTAGCAATCTCTGGTATGTACATGGTAAAAGCTGGTTAAATGGTAGATATTATTGTCTCCTTACTTTAGGTCACACACATCTTTACTTTCTTTATTGAAGTTGTTTGCACCATATCGATTATTAATTACTCCCTTGCTTTTTATAAATTACCCTAATATTTTCTGCTTTTACGTTTGGTTTTGTTGTTGTTGTTGTTTTTTTACTGTCCTAGACCACAGGAAAGATGTCAATTTTTATTGTCACTATTTTTCCCCTCTTTTAAAAAAAAATTATTATAAATGTCAATGAAAATTTACAGAGACTTTGGATTTCCATTCATTCATTGTTGTACTCTTCTCCCCTCCCAACCCTCCCCCCTAGTACACTACACTCTTGGAAAAGTAACAGAAAAATTCTTTCATATTTTTACAATCCCTCCCCCCAGGTCCACTCCACTATGCAGCTTTTGCTGTGGACTCCTGTCAAGACAAAAATACCTAATCACATATCCCTTTTATTTTTTTT
>NW_006399881.1:7803789-7809521 GCF_000299155.1 Elephantulus edwardii | reverse complement strand
CCATTGTGTGAATATACCACAGCTTCTCTATCCATTTGTTTGTTGATGGGCACTTAGGTTGTTTCCAACTCCTTGCTATTGTGAACAAAGCCGCAGTAAACATGGGTGTGCATTATTGTCACTATTTTATTGTTTACTTTTTATTCTCTTAGCCTCCATCATTTGCTATTAGTGATTAGGCTTACTTGAATCTCAAAAACTCGACTCCGTGAGGTAGACTCTTGGCATTTTTACTTCTTTATTGCTCCGTATTACCATTGGTTTTGCTGATCCCAGCTTGCCATCATATTTTTATGGGACCTCAGTGGCTCAGAAATGGAAAAGGCCTGAAAGAATCAAAGGGAGAGCCCATTTCTGGTATTCTACTATTTGGGAACCACCGTGGCTGTCACACCCTCACACACACGCCCTCAACTGGCAGGAAGCTGGGCTTGAATGTCCACAAAAGCCAAGTTGTACGACTTTGGCAGCAATTGGTAAGGAATTGGTGCTGCCACCCCAAAGGTATGAGGTTCAAATCCAGCTGCTCCAAAGGAGAAAGATGGGCAGTCTCTTCCTGTGCAATGAACTGGTTCTAAAATCCTGCTGGAGGGTCACCTGTGGGTTGGTTCTAATGCAACAGTACACAACCACAACATGTATTCATTAGTTGGCCAACCTGGTTGAATTCGTGCAGCTTGGGCCTATCTGGGCTCTTCATCGTTATCCTTCTGACAGCCTCCAACAGATCAAATTCTGCTTCTAGGAATGTGGCTTCCGAGAGGAGGAGAGACTATAGCAAACCGTAGCCCACTCTCCGAACTCCTTAGCGGTCAGGTCCTTGGGTCAATTCCTCTAAAAGACTGAGAAGAACAGTATTTTGGAGCTGCAAATTTGCATGGGCTCAGTTTTTCCAAGCAATGCCGTCCCTCGTTTGGATAACTAATTGGAAAGTTTGGCTTTTCCTTCTACCTGGCCACATTTGTTTTCTCCATCTTCTTGGTGACCAGTCTAAAAATAGTTTTCCTTTCTCCATCCTTCCAGAGTTTTCATCTACTCTTGTCCAGCATTTTCATTAATTTTAATACCAGGCTGAGGTTTCTTTGCCATAAAAGTTGTTTAGGTCCTTTAATAGATCTTCAACTCCTCTCAAAGTTGCTTCTCCAGCACAGAGTAAACTTTTACAAAAGGCGTTTTTACAAGGACTCTGTTTTTAGTGACAACCTCTTGGCCCCCTAATACTTTAGGGGGGCAGGGGAATGATAGTCAATTCCCAGACCAGATTTTTCCCTCCCTCCTTACTCTAAGACACCTTGAAGCTGTTGGATCCAGCACTATTTTGGGCAGAAAAGAGAGAAGACATTTGAAACCTTGGTGTCTGGGCAAATCCTTCCCACATAGTGCTGGATTCTCTTCTCTTCCTTGCAGTTGCTAATGGTTAAGATGCTAATGATCCTCACCATGCCTTTGTCCACACCCTGAACCAAATCCCACTTTGTCGAAGACCAGGTATCTCCTTACTTTGCGATGTAATGGGAAAGAAGAGAACACTTTGGATTTGAGGCAATTAAAAAAAAGACTCTGTGTACTGTGAAAATACTAGCCTGGTTTCTGTTTTGAAATGCATCGATCACACCCTATAATAAACTTGCCATTTTCAAAGTATCACAAAGTCTAAGGCAATAATATTTGATAAGTGATTTGTTGTGATAACTGTAAATGAGGGGTGCCTAACTTAATTGGAGTGAGGTTTTAAAATTGGATCTATGAACTGTATTTAGTCCCCATTTCCTTGATAATGGACTTGTAACTTCACATAGTTCTCCATTCAAGCACTCCTGATAGTTGAGACCAGATCACTCTTTGGGGTGATTGTGGCTCTGTGCCTTATGGAGTTTGAGTAGTATCCCTGGCCTCCACCTATTAGATGCTAGTAGCACCCTTTTTCTAATTTTAACAACCAAAAATGTCTCCAGACATTACCAGGTGTCCTCCGGAGGACAAAATTGCCCCATTGTGAATGGCAGCTAGAGAAGACCTGGTGAACCAGTCTTGCCATTCCTTCCAGAATATGCTGTTTTGATTCTATTGTTCTAAACTCCTTAACTCTTCTCACTTAAGATTTTTACAGAAATAATTAAATTTCCCCTTTCTGCTAATGGGTCCACAAGAACAGGACTTTTCTGGAGGTTTCCCAAGAGTTCACAGGGCCCCCTCTCTGGCCTAGTTCACTGAGGTCCAGGCTAAAACGACTCATTAGCAAAGTGACTAATCCAAGGGCCTACTATTAGTTGCAATAGCAAGATGAAAAGGAGCGTAATGCTTCCTGTGGACTGTTTCCTCTTTGAAAGCCTAATATGTAATTATCTGCTGAGTGGCCACAGGCAGGTTAGTTTCACAAATGGGTGAGTTTGGGTTTGCAAATCCACTGCTTGCTTCTAGACCAAGTGTAAAGACAATGGTGGTATCCCAGGTCCTCTCTGCTCTAAACACTGCTCTTGTAGCCCTGTCCTCCTACCCTCCTCTTTCTGACACCATCAGGTTTTGTTACTATTCAGAGAGGGGTGGGGAGAAAAATTTCTGAAGGCCAGAAGAGTTGGCTTTTCAAAATTCTTTTTCCTTCTAATTAGCTTTTGACACCAGCACACACTGTACATCCCACCCACTCCGCACCCACCAACACTCCCAAACAGGATGAGGTGATGTATAGAAGTCACAGCTGCCAGCCAAATGGTGCCCACCCTGGGTTGCCTTGGAAGAAAGGCCTGGTAATCTAAATCTGTAGATATAAACCATTGAGAACTATATGGAGCACAGTTCCACTCTGATACCACGGGGTTACAGTGAGTTGGAGTTGAGTGGAAGACAATTGTGTGTATGTTCTTGCTTTTGTTTTGGGAGTTTTCGTTTATTTTTTGTGCGGTTTTTGGACCAGAGTTTCAGAAAATCTCAAAAGAAAACAGGGTATTGCAGGGCTAGTAAGATCAAGGAGCAGTGTTAGTTAAATACAACAAAAAACAAAATCTTCCTGGAAAATTACCTATACCATGGAGAAAAAACCATCTTCTTAATGAATAAGTGTTAAACAAGGATGTGATGCATCACAGGCCATGTGCTACAGCGATTAGGAAGACAGAAGAGATTGCAATCTGCTGAAGAAATTGCAACAGCAGAAAGGAATCTGACTCTTTATATGGATACATCCCCTTACATCCTTGTGTTCACGATAAAATGCCTCATCTCTTCATGGCACGATCCCCAAAGTTCTGTTAAAATCCTTTCAGGAAACGGAGGGCTCTTTGATGAGTAATTTTCAAACGAGAAGGCTTTCCGTTTCTTGAGGAAATATCCTCATTTTACCAGTAAGATTTACAATGAAAAGCTGTCAAAAGTGAATTCTGACAATAAGACAACAAACAGCAGATCTGGTGAGTTTGTGTGGAAACTGGCACTTCTGACCAGCCCCCAGTGATCCTGTGGACCAATTCTTTAAGATCACTCACTCAAGCAATATATACCTAGCTATGTCTACATACTAGATGCTCTGCTAGCCTGGTCAGTAGGGAGCTCTGCTGCCAAACTAAAGGCAAGCAGTTCGAATCCACTAGCTTTTCGGCAAGAGAAAAATTGGCAGTCTCCTCCTATGCAGTTTATAGCCTCTGAATGAGACTGCATGAGACAACAACATCTAGATAGATGCAAAGAAAGAAATAGATATATATCTAGGAGTCCTGGTATACAGTATTTTAAACACATGATTGCTAACTGGAAGGTCAATAGTTTGAACTCACCAACTGCCTTGTGGGAAAAAAATGAGGCAAGCTACTTCCATAATGACTTTGTAGTTCTGCTCAGACCTGAATCAACAGCAACAGATTTTATCTTTCTGTGAATCTATAGCCATAGCTGTCTCTTTTACAGATACAGCAGGTTTTCTAGAAAACCTAAGACTTGGGTAGATGTCCTCACTGAAAAGCTAATGTTTGAACATGTACGGAAATCAAGTGAGGGAACAAGTATGAGGAATGGCACGTGCAAAGGTCCTGTGGTGTGGATAAACTTAGTTTATTTGAAAACCAGCAAGAATGCCAATGTGGCTGGTCTGGAATACATAGAACATGAAATGGCAGGCAGTGTCTAGATAATTTAGGAGTGTGTAGACATGCAAGGGAACTCTGGTGGCCTCATGGTAAGGAACTGCACTGCAATTCTGAAGGCATGTGGTTCGAATCCTCCAGCCGCTCCATGGGAGAAGGACGGGCAATCTCCTCTGAAAACCCGCTGGAGGATTAGCTGTGGGTCTGTTCTGACTCAACAGCAACAGACATAAAAACTTACTGGAGTTTCTTTGTAGTCAGGAAAAGACATTATCAGAGAGTTTTAGGTAAAGAAGTGACATGATATAATTGTAAGCAGATCATTCTGGCTGCTGCATGGAGAGTGAATGGCATGAAATGGATATAAAAATAGAGACTGTGAAAATGGTCTAAAACTAAAAGTGACACTCAACTACTATCAAGTCAATTCCATAGTGACCCTCCAGCACGTTTCTGAGGCTGTACATTTTAATGGGAAAACACTGTCCATCTGTCTCCTGCTAAGTGTCTGGTAGGTAGGTTTAAAGCACTGGAGATGCATATAGCCCTTTGATTAGCAGGACAGCATGCTGTGAATTACATCAAGAGAGTTCATCTAAAACCCGTCCAAGCAAAATTATAATAATGGCTTTTTTGTAAGAGAAATATGAAGCTCATTTAGCAGATTCTCTTGTCCTAGAATATCTCCCCCATCACCTGTAATCCATTCATGAAATTCCACAGTTAGAGATTTATTTCTTCAACTTAAGCATTACATTTCTCAGGTATTCCTTGACATTCTAAACACAGCACAGCATTTCACAGGGTGCTGAGTACCTTGAGTTTGTCAGGACATTTTCTTTTGGAACAGGCTGGACTGGGTCAAGCTGATGGGAGAGACTGGACTCAGCAGAAGGGAAGGATAAATTGAGAAAAATTCAATCATTGTGTGTGTGGGGGGCAGAATAGACACTGTTGAAGAAAAAGTTTAGAGAAGTGAATCAGCCTCAAGTCATAATAGTGAAAGATGCCGTGAGCAATATATTAAATGATCCAGGAAGCACCAAAACAAGCTAGAGGGAAGATACAGAGTCACTGTATCAAAAAGAACTGACACCAAAAACTTTCAGCAAGTACCACAAGTTCATGGTTAGTGCTCTTCTCCAGCGCCACAACTCAAAGGCATCAAGTCTTCTGTCACTCATTGTCCAGCTCTCAGATGCATAGCAAGTGATCAGAAAGACCATGGCCTGAATCAGATGCACCTTAGTCCTTAAACTGGTATCATTTCTCCTCAATAATTTGGAGAGGTCCGTAAATGCAAACTTTCTGAGTGCAGTGCATCTCCTGATTACCTGACTGTTGGCACTATGGGTACCATGAGTAAGAGTCAATGGTAATGAAGGAGGAAATGGAAGCCGCATTGAAGGCATTGGAGATTGTTAATAGATCTTCCACCAATCCTGATGGCACAGTTCTCCTCATAGAGCCCAGCCTCTCGGATAATCTGCTCTGCATACATGTTGAAAGGTATGGAGACGGGATGCATCCCTGGCGTACACCCTTCCCAATTTTGAACCATTCAGTGTTACCCTGCTCTGTTCTGACTACTGCCTCTTGGTCCAAGTATAGGTTTCGTATTAGCACAATTAAATGTTCTGGGATTCCCATTCTTCT
>NW_006399881.1:7793724-7801869 GCF_000299155.1 Elephantulus edwardii | reverse complement strand
ATAGTAAAAAAAGTAATTTCTAGATCCATCTTGAAGTACATCGTGAGTGACAGGATTATATCCATATGCTTAACAAGGTAGTACTACATGATTTAAAATTAAGAAGGGACTGTGTCAGGAGTGTATTCTGTTTCCATACCTATTCTATCTGTATGCTGAGCAAATTCTTTGAGAATCTGGACTCGAGGAAGAGGAATGTGGCATCAGTATTGGAGGGAGACTCATCAATACTCTGTGTTGTGCAAATGACACAAGTGTGCTTGCTGAAAGTGAAGAGGACTTAAATCACTTATTGCAGAGGATCAAAGAATGCAGACTTCAGTGTGGGTTGAATCTCAGTGTCAAGAAGATGAAGATTCTTACCACTTGACCGATAGGCAACATCATGATGGATGGAAAATAGATTGAAAATCTGTCAACAACTTCATTGTACTAGGATTCACAATAAACACCCTTGGTGCCAACAGTCAGAAAATCAGGAGACGCATTGCCCTAGAAAAGTCTTCAGTTATGGACCTCTCCAAATTATTGAGGAGTAATAATATCAGTTTAAGGTGCATCTGATTCAGGCCATGGTCTTTCTGATCACTTGGTACACATCTGAGAGCAGGACAATGAGGGATAGAATTGATGCCTTTGAATCGTGGCATTGGAGAAGAACACTAACCATCCTAATAACTGCCAAAAGAGCAGATAAACATGTCTTGGAGAGGGTGCAGCCAGAATGCTCTTTGGGGGCAAAGATGATGAGGCTTTCCCTCACAAACTTTGGGCATTTTGCTAGGAGAAGATAGTTCTTAGAGAGGATCATGATACTCGGAAAGGGAAAGGGTCGGTGAAGGAGAGGAAGACCCTTAACCAGGTGGATTTGACATGGTGACTGCCATAGTGGGCTCTGACGTGTCAGGAAGTGTGAGTATGGCACAGGCTAGGACAAGATTCAGATCTGTTGTTCACAGGGTTACTGTGGGTTGTATTTGACTCAGTGGCACTTACCAACAACAAAAACAATATAGAAGCGTACTACTTTCCCATGTTCCTTGTCTTACCCAGAGCTGACTCTGAACACTAGGTCACCATAATCAAAACTGAGAACCAGAATCAAAATACAGAAAAGACAAATGTGAAAATGTAACCGCACTGGATCACATAGTTGAGGTAATCAACAGGCTGAACCTGTCAAGAGTTGCTCTGGTTTTGCAGACCTGAGAACAGGCAGGCTAAAGTTGACCGACCTTCTAGAAGGATTCTGAAGACAAGGAACAGGCTAGAAACGACCGGGAAAACTTGAGGGAGCCTGAGTCCAGGGCCATGACCCGGTCAAGGTGGGGATGTTGTCCACAGGAGGAACAAGGGAATCCCAGCAGGGATACACATGGTGCTCTGAGGAGTGAAGGTGAGAAGCAGAGCAAAAACTCCCTCACTGGCCCTCTCCCCATACACTAAAAGACTGTCTCTGTGGTGTGCACTCATTTTGTTCCACTTGTGTTCGAGAGGGGTTTAGGGTCAGACTGGCTTTACCAGCAGATCCTGGTGATCATAATCATCACAGGTAAAAGCTCACACTACCCCAGTGTTAGGTGCATATCTTGATTTACTCTTTGCATCCCTGTATAATAGCAGAGAAAGCAACATGATTTGTTTCCCATGAGAAGAATCCTAAAGAAGTTAACCCAAATCCAGGATGTCTTATGGCAAATCTAAGAATTTTTCTACCCTATCACTTTACTACATCATGGTGGTGATGGTGTGTGCTGTTGCATCAGTTCCAACTTTTAGCAAGCCTTTAACACAGAGTAGAGCTGTCCCAGAGGGTTTCCTAGATGGAAGTCTTTACAGGAGCAGAGAACCAGGTCTTTCTCCTCTGGAACTGCTGGTGAGTTCGAACTGCCAACATTTTGGTTAGAGCTGAGTGCTTAAAAGGTGAACCATCAGGTCCCCATTAGTGCAGTGGATGGAACACAGCAAATTAACATATTTTGAAAGGAAAGGAGGGATGTACGAAAGAAGAGAAGAAGGTACATCTATTTTGAGAGATTAAGCAGTCACCTGAAGCACTTGGATGCCCACCAGTTCTCTAAACTTAGTTCCTGAAAAGATGGCCTCTAAAGACAGGACTGCTAAGAGAACAAACAGGTTCATCCTAGACAGGGTGAAACCACACTGCTCCTTGGAGGCAAGGATTCTGAAGCTTCGTCTGACATACTTTGGACATGTTGCAAGGAGGGACGTCATGCTTGGAAGGGTGGAGGGACAGCACAGGAGATGAGATGGATTGATTCAGTGACTGGGGTAATGGGGGTAGGTGTGTCAGAGACAATAAGATTGGCACAGGATGGAGCAGGGTTCAGGCCTGTTGTACATAGGGTCGCTATGAGTCGCAGGTGACTCGACAGTACATAACAACAACAAGCATTGCATAGTTCTTCAGTACTTCTACTATCATCTAATCCTGTGTGCTGAAGGTCTCAGCTTCTGTGGTAAGAAGGAAGATTTGAACCTTCAACCAGTTTTTCTCAAACCTTAATGGCCACAGGATTCTGATTCAGCAGGACAGCATAGAATTTCCTTGTTGGGTTTCCAATGCTGTGATCACTGCCGAAGCAGATTATTATGTCTTTCCCAGGGCAACTGATAGGTTCTTGTTGCTGACCTTTAGGGTGCAGTTAAGCACTTAACTAGGGCAACATCATGTCTCCTCGGAGCCACCCTGGGCCCAGTCCTTGGAAAAAGACAACATACTAGGAAAGGTAGAGAGGTTGAGAGAAAGAGAGGAAGACCCTCAACAAGTTGGATTGAAATGATGACTAACAATGGATGGTGGTGATTATGAAGGGAAGGGTACAGGTCTGTTGTTCACAGCATAGCTTTGAGTCCTAGTAGACTTGACAGCACATAACAGCAGCAGCAGCAGCAGCAGCGACCTTTCAAATAATCAGTAATTACCAATTAAAAGCTGATAATAATTTTCTCTGAATAGAAACCGCCTGCATAGCAATCAAGTAATTGCTGGTATTATACATTTTAGACAGTCGTTGGAAATTATAATGTTCATTCTATTGCATTGACATAAAAGTTGTTGATGATATATTATCAAATGAAAAATAGGTGATTACTGTGCAGCATATATATATATATATATCAAAGAGTAAACGTGAGTGTCAAAATGCCTAGGAAAGGTCACCAAATGGTAACTGTAGTCTGGAACACGGGGCTTGGGGTAAATGTGTTTTTTTGTTTGTGTTTCTCTTGTTTTTCCCATTCATTTTTAATGAAGTATACCCAGTTTATGGTCTCAAAGAGAAAACTGAGTGTTTCCACCACTCATCTGTCCATTTGTCTGACTGTGGCGGCTCTCGTGTTGCTGTGATGCTGAAAATTCTGCCACGGGTATTTCACATACCATGAGGGCCACCCACAGCAGACAGGTTTCCGCACAACTTTCAGGTTAAGTCACACCAGGAAGTAGCCCTGGTCCTCTTAACTTAATGGCCCGTGGAAAGCTTATTAAATAGGCATTTGAAAATCTTATGAATAAAACAACTATGAGATATCATCTCACCCCAGTAAGAATAGCAACATTTAACAAGAACAGCAAACCACAAATGTTGGCAAGGTTGTGGAGAAACCGGAACCCTTATTAACTCTTGGTGGGAGAGCAAAATGGTGCAGCCCCTGTGGAAGGCTGTATGGTGCTTTCTCAAAAAGTTGCAAATAGAAATACCATTTGACCCAGCAATTCCACTACTGGGAATTTACCCTAAAGAAACCAAAACTGCTACCCAAGCAGATATATGCACACCCATGTTTATTGTGGCTTTGTTTGCAATAGCAAAGAGCTGGAAACAACCCAAGTGCCCATCAACAAACCAATGGATAGAGAAGCTCTGGGATACCCACACAATGGAATACTGTGCAGCATTGAAAAACAAGGAACTCATGAAATATTATACAAAATAGGTGACACTGGAGGACATTTTGCCAAGTGAAATATGTCAGTCACAAAAGGACAAATACTGCATAGGGCCACTGTTGTAAAATGGGACTGACATCAGGGTTGAGGGAAGACCGAAAAGGAGTGGAGGAACGATGTATATTGCATTGAAACAGATGAGGGAGAGAACTGTTTAAAAGGGATATATGAATGGGTATTCTTGTCATTACAGAACTCCAGAGTGAAGGCTGCATAGAGGAGTGAACTTGGGGGGAAGGATTACATAACAAAGAGTTTTTCTTTTCAAGGAGAAGAATGAATTGGAGGGCAGGGGATGGGCAGAGAGAAAAGTATAGCAATGAATGACTGGAAATCCTAAGTCTCTGTAAACCTTCATTAAAATTAATGTTTTAAAAATTTTAAAAATCTTATAAATAGTGGCAGAACATCATCTTATATAGAAATAGAAGATGAGACCCTCAAGTTAGAAGACATTCAAATATGACTGGGGGAAAAAAGCTGCTTCTTCAAAGTTGTTATTGTTGTGAGGGTCTATTGAGTCAAGTATGACAGCAACACTATGAATAACAGTGCTGAACTCTGTATCCTGTGCCATCCTCACCGGCTCTTAAAGTAGAGGCTACCTTAACAACATGGATGGAGTAAAGCTTCCAGCCAATTAAAGGCCTTCCTTTTGCCGATGTGGGAGAAAATGAAGGGGGGGGGGTTGTCCCTGACAGTAGATTTTCTCAGTGCAATTAGTCTTTTAATTTCCTGACTGCTTGTATTAAGAGCGTTCATTTTGGAGCTAAGCAAGCTGTAATTGTTAATAACCTCAATCTCTTCTCCACCTATCATGGTGCTGCCAATTGGCCCAGTGGTGAGAATCTTTGTCTTCTTGATGTTGAGCTTCAATCCATATTGAAAACCACAGTCCAGGTCTTCTTCAGTTTAAGCAAGCAAGGTTGTGTCATCTACAAAACGTAGGTTGTTGAGGAGTCTTCCTCCAATCCTGATGCCACATTACTCTTCATAAAGTCCTACTTTCCAAATGATCTAGTCTGCATGTAGATTGAAAAGGTATGGGGACTGGATGCATCCCTGACACACTTCTTTCCTGATTTTGAACCATGCAGTGTTTCCTTGCTCTGTTCTGAGGACTTCTTCCTGACCCAATTATAGGTTTCACATAAAAACAATCATCTAGTGTTCTGGGATTTTCATTTTCCTCAAGTTTAGCCAAAGTTTATTGTAATCTACACAGTCAAAATGACTTTGCATAGTCAAAGAAACACAGACATTCTTCTGGAACTCTATGCTTTCTGCCAAGATCCGACATTGGTAATAATGTCTCTAGTTCCACGACCTCTTCTAAACCAAGCTTGTATTTCTCTGTCACTGTACTGTTCCAGTCATTTCTAGATAATCTTCAGGATTTTGCTAGTGTGTGATGCTAGGGCAGCATCTGTTTGCTGAAATACGTCAATTGGTATTCCATCAATTCCTGGGGCTTTATTTTTGTCAAGTCGTCCTGAGCACCCTGAACTTACTCCTTCATCACCATTGCTTCTTGATCATATGTTGTTTCTTGAAATTCTTCTGTGTCCTTCAATTCTTTTTGGTACAAAGACTCTGTATACTTCTTCCATCTTCTTTTAATGCTTCCTGAATCAGTCAGTATTCTGCCTATAGCATCCTTACGCATTGTATCTCGTGGTTTGATTTTATTCTTTAGTTCCTTCAGCTTAAGAAATTCTGAGCGAGTTTGGACCTTTTGATTTTCCAACTACAGCTCCTTGCACATTTCATTATAATACTTTGCCTTTTGTTCACACTGTAAGCCCCTATTGGAAGGAGGAGTGGCATTCACTTCCTAAACAACATGCCTCCAGAAACTGTGAACTTTGATAAATGTCGATAGTTGTAGAGGGGCATCAGGGCTTTTGTTCATAGGGTCGCTATGAGTTGTGCTTGACTCAAAGGCAGTCAACAACAACATAGGCCCATATATTGTTTTTCTCAAAGTTGAGCCACAGGGTAACTTCGCTTCTAAAGATTTATGGCCTCAGACATGCATTGGATGGTCTCCATGAGGTGAAACTGACTGGTCCGCACTGTGTGTGTTGATTTTATCCTGAAGTACAGCGTTGTCAGTATAAAGAAACCTGTTAATTCAACTGTTGTTTACATTTGCACATCACTAAAGCTCAAGGTAAAGAAACTGAAGATTTTTACCAACTTTTACTATCTGAAATTGATCAAGTGTAAAGTCAAAGTGCATTAAAAATAACTGGAATATAAAAATAGGACTCATAGCAGGGTTATTCACGATAGCAAGTACATGGAAACAGCCCACATGCCCAATCACCATGGAATGGATTGAGAAATGGTGGTACAGTCACTCAATAGAATACTATGCAGCAAATAGGAGCAGTGCTTTTGTCAGTTACTACCTAACAGAGGAGGGATTGGTGAGCATTATGCTTAGTGAATTCAGTCTCATAGAGACAAATACTATGTAAGACCATTATTATAGAATGAGTACTAGGATCCAAGGAGGGGAGGGGGTGCTTAATCATAGGGTCACACAATTGGATGGGTGGGTGGAAAGGTGAGTAAAGCAAAAGGGAAAGATCCAGGGTGAAAAGTAATGTATATGAACTTTGTAAGTAAGCCAGTAAAAAACAAAACAACAAAAAAACAAACCCCAACCCAACCAAAAAACCCTTTCTAAATAAATTATTTCCTCACAAACAAACAATCAAAAAACCACTGGAGGTGGGGAAATACATTCTTGTTGATAGAAACCTGTGCTCCTCTGTGCAGCCATTACCATGAGCTGTTTTTAAAAAATTCAAGGAGGATTCAAAAGAGAATATGGAGCAACAGCTATTATTGCTGATGTCAAGATGAAAAGTGTGTTATAGCAGGCAGATATGTTAACAGGTATAGGCTGCATAAATACATATCCAATATGAACCTAAGTTTGTTAAAAACGGTATTGAAAGATTTAGCAAGGTCTGCAGTAACTGCTTTTCTGATAAAAAAAAAGTGGTAAACATTTGATGGGCTATTTCTGTAATGAACTCTATTTATTGAGGAGAGAATTTGCAAAACATGAAAGTAAATTAGAAATTTTTTTAATTGAATAAAATCTTACATATAAATAGCCTCAAAAAAAAAAGATGGTTAAAAGCAAAGAAAACCTGAAAGACATTTGCTAGTATTTATTGACTTTGCAAAGGCATTTGACTGAGTGGATCCTAACAAATTATGACTAACATTGAAAAGAATGGAAATCCAAGAATATGTTCATGGGTATGGTACAGGATAAGGCAAGGTTCAAATCTGCTGTTCTTACGATCGCTATGAGTTGTAATCACCTCCAGGGCACATAACAACAAACAGAATCTCAGTACCTTTTCAGCAATAACTCTCCCATATCCCCCTCTCAAAACTCCTAATAACCCGTTGCCACTCTTCTATCTCTGTACATTTTCCTTTTCTTGACATTTCATATAAATGTGTTCATGTAATATTTGTTCTTTTGTATCTGATTCTTTCAGCATAGTGTTTTGAGAGTCCATCCCTATTATTACACGTGCCTACTCTGAGAAGAATGGGAATCCCAGAACATTTAATCGGGCTATTGTGAAACCTATACTTGAACCAAGAGGCAGTCGTCAGAACAGAGCAGGGTAACACTGCATGGTTCAAAATTGGGAAGGGTGTACGCCGGGGATGTGTCCTATCTCCATACCTTTTCATCCTGTATGCAGAGCAGATTATCCGAGAGGCTGGGCTCTATGAGGAGAAGCATAGCGTTAGGATTGGTGGACGATCTATTAACAATCTGCGTTATGCAGATGACACAGCCCTGCTTGCCGAAACTGAAGAGGACTTCATGCACTTGCTGCAGAGGGTAAAGGACGGCAGCCTTCAGTATGGATTGAAGTTCAATGTCAAGAAGACAAAGATTCTCACCACTGGACCAATTGGTAGCATCAGGATGGATGGCGAAGAGATTGAGATTGTTCACAGCTTCAGTTTGGTTGACTCCACAGTCAACACTCTTGGCACCAGCAGCCAGGAAATAAAAAAACGTATAGTGATGGGAAAGTCTGCGGTTAGGGACCTCTCTAAAGTACTCAAGAACAACGGTGTCTGTCTGGAGACTAAGGTGCGCCTGATACAGGCCATGGTCTTTGCAA
>NW_006399881.1:7790610-7793514 GCF_000299155.1 Elephantulus edwardii | reverse complement strand
GGGAGGGTGGAGGGACAGCGCAGGAGGGGAAGACCCTCTGTGAGGCGGATTGATTCAGTGACTGGGGTAATCAGGATGGGTGTGTCAGAGGCAGTGTGATTGGCACAGGATAGAGCAGAGTTTAGGGCTGTTGTACATAGGGTCGCTATGAGTCACAAACTACTCAACGGCACGTAACAACAACAGCGACTTTATTATGGCTGAGGAATATACCATTGTCTGGATATATCACATTTTGTTCTTCCAGTCATCTGTTAATGAGATTTGGCTCGTTTTTATCTTTTTGGCTTTTTGTGAGTAGCGCCACTTTGAACATTGGTGTACAAGTTTTTGTTAGAGTCTGTGAGTATGTAGTCAGATACAGAACTACTGTGTAATTCTTTTTAACCATTTACTAACCCTCTAAAATGTTTTCCATGTCTGCAGCACCATTTTACATCCTCAATAAATCCCTGTAATGCCTTGGGTTCTGCACGAGTTAAGCCTGTCATCCCAAACAGAGCCCGCAAACCTGATAGTGAGTCACTTTGGAGCAATTGCCCTCTGAGGGCCCAGAACGAGAAGGAAGGGTGTCTGGCCTCTTCCTCCAGAAGAGGATAAATCATCTTGTCTGTGCCACTGAATCCAAGAAATACTGTGAAACCCATTAGAGCCAGAACTCAACAGAGCTTCTCTGATTTCCTGGGTCTTGAAAGTTTTCTGCCTTCAACAGGGTGCAGTCTTGCTACTTTTCCTTGTATTTTTAGAACTATTTCAATTTACCCTCTCTGACAGGTTTCTACCTCACATGGTTCCTTTCACAGGCCTGACTGTAGCTTCTCTCATCTCTCAGAACCACTTTGGCCCCTGCTCCATCTTCCAAGGCAGAATGGACCCCAGATACAGCTAAGCAGGGCCCTCGCTGGGGGCTACTGCAGACCTAAGAGGCAGTGAAATGGTTTCTTAACAGTCAATTCATTCTAAAAGCTTCCCCTCAGCCTCTGAGTCACCTTCACTTGACCAGTCCTCTGTTTCATGCACCTCTTCCCCTGAGAAATCCCTTTCCCGCACTTCTTAGCTCATTGCTATTATGACCTGATTTTATCTGTATATAAACATTTGAGGAAGGAGACAGAGTAAGTAATAGGGTTCATCAAGAGCTGAAGCCCTTCTCAGATTTCTCCTCTCAGCTACCTGCTCTGTTGGAAGAGAGGAGGAAACTCCTTCACTCTTAGATGTTAGGGACTGATAAAAGACATTATAATCTGTTCCCATGGCATTCACATTTTATGAGGAAACACAACAAAGCCTTTTGCTGGCTAACCTAAACAAAAAAAGGAAGAAAAAGAAATTTATTTTAAAAATCTGAGAACATTTCCACAGTCTGCTCTGCAGGAGAAAGATAGGCAATCTCTTCTCATGCAATTAACTACCTCTGAAAACCCATGGGAAGGTCAGGTATGGGTCAGTTCTGACTCAACGGTACACAACACCATGTATTTTATAACATTAAAATGTTAAAGAATAATGTCTACTCCTGTTTCTATGAAATAAAATGTTCATTGCGAGTTGGTCTGATGACCTCATGACCTGATTCAGATTGTCGTTCTCAGGGAGAACACTAATTGACGTGTCTTCAGGGCATCACGTCTGGAGGCCACCATATCCATCAGCTCCTCACTGTGCATGGTCACCCAGTCAAAGAATTGCCTGGTTTTTCGACTACACAGTTACCATTTCTCCCCTGTACAACTAATGAACAATCAACAGGGAGACATTTGAAGACCATGTAAATATCCCACCCTTGAAATGTTATAAATTAAAGAAAACTAAGAGATGTGACAACTAAATTTAATTCCTGACCCTAAACTCAATCCTATACTGTTGTTATGTGCTGTCAAGTCCGAACTGACAAATAACTGACCCTTCTGCAGGTTTACCAAGGCTATAAATCACATTGAAGAGATTTCCCATCTTTCTCTGGTAGAAAACTGGTGTATTTGAACCACCTGCCTTTGAGTTGGCAGCCCAGCTCCTTACCAACTAGACCACCAGAGCTACCTCGATCCTGTACTACAAGGGGAAATTCTATAAAGAACGTAACTGCATCAACGGACAAAGTTGAAGTACAAGTGGTATAATTCAAAATATTTCCACTTAATGTTGTTGTTCTTGTTAGGTGCTATTGAATGAACTACAACTTGTAGTGACCCTGTGCTCAATAGCTCTGCACCCAGCATCTCTGATACACCTTCTCTCATTTCTTCAGTTAATAGATGAATCCATCTCATCCGGGGTCTTTCTTTCTTACTCTGTGTCTCTACCCTTCCAAGCATGATACCCTCCAAAGACTGGTTCCTCCTGGCTACATAGTCAAAGTATGTGAGATGAAATCTTAAAATCCTTGCATCCAAGGAGCAGTTTGGTTTCACCTTCTCTAGGACAGACCTGTTAGTTCTCTTGTCAGTCCATGATATGTTATATATAGTTTCTGATAATAATAACAACCAAATGGTAAATCATATTTTAAAATATTATGTGAATGTTATATTCTTGATTGCCATCGAGTTGAGCAGGACTCATAGCAACCCTATGAACAAAAGACCTGAAGTCTTTCTATAACTATCGTTGTTTCTCAAAGTTCATAGAGTTTCCAGAGGGAAGTGGTTTAGGAAGTGGATGCCACTCCTGCTTCCAAACCTGTCTTAAAACTGGGAGCTTTACCAAACACTGTCCACCGTGGGCAGCCGTTATAGCATTTGACCCCCAATGGCACAAGGTTCAGCTTCACAGCAAACCCAGATTACTTCAGTACAGCAAATTGACAGAGGAGTGATGTACAACTTGGAATTTTTCTCCAAAATGAAATAACACTAGGCCCTCAAGCCCACCCAATTTTTAAATACAAGGGTCTGCCATATATAT
>NW_006399881.1:7786813-7789910 GCF_000299155.1 Elephantulus edwardii | reverse complement strand
ATATTTATTTATATATATTTATATATATACACACATATATGCACACATTATATCTTTTCTGTCATATCAATCATATCTATACAATCTGCATAGCACAGGTTATTGATGAATTATCCTCCAATCCTAATATCACATTCTTCTTCTTAGAGTCCAGGTTTTCAAATACTTTGCTCAGTATACAGATTGAATATGGTTGGAAAGAGAATACAGCCCTGATACACACCTTTCTTAATTTTTAAACAACTCATGGCAACCTTCCTATAGGCTTCAAAGGCATCTTAACAGGAACAATCTGCTTTATCCCCGCCCCCCAATCCACAATACAGTTGGTGGATTTGAACTAATGAGCTTTCTATTAGCAGCCCAACAAATGGAGTACACTCCATCACCAGGGCTCTTTTCCTATGACATGAGAAGTGTGTATTCAGATGCATGCTATACTAAGCACTTTATACTGATCATCTCATTTTGTCCTCATAGCAACTCTACAGCTTAGGAAAAAGCATCCCCATTTTACAAATAGGGAAACTGAAGTTCAGAAGCTTTAGTAACTACTTGCCTGAAGTCACCCAGCAAGTAACTGGTACAGGCAGAATTTGACCTCCATAACTTTGACTCCTGAGTCTTGGCCCTTCTACCAGGTTCTTAGGTGACCACCTACCTTGCCAGTTTTCTTTATAACCATTCCTTCTTCTGGCTCCCAGGCTGCAGAACAGGGCCTGTGATTTATTAGCAGAAGATGCTACTCTCTGGTATAAAAGAAATAGAAGAAGCCTGCCTGGTTCAACAGAGCATATGCAAATCATTAATTCTAGCCTTTTCAGCAGGTTGCCAAACTTTCCATACTGCAGATGACTAAAATGTAGAGTTGGTGGTGCCCAGGAGGGTATGACTCTACTGCCAAATGTCCTGACTGGTGAGGGCCTCCTCTGCTGCAAAGAGTAAGGTTTTTCGAGACGACACTGGTGTACTCTTGTTACCCTATGAATGTATGACTTGGTCATGTAAACTAGCCAGACTCTCACACTGTGTCTTAGCCAGGTCTGAAAATGAACTGGTTCTGCATTGAAGACAATTTGTGGAACATAATTCATCACAGATCCTTCTGGAGCTGCTTAAGCTCCTTGACATCTCAGATGTGTGGCCAGGATGGAGCTCTCCTTGGCAGCTGAGGCTCCTCCCGCCTCCAGCTGGAGAAAGGAGGTCCAGATGACAGTAACCGAGGGCATCACTCCGATAAAGTTTGGCTTTCCCTGCACTTGGTGGGGCGGCCTCGGATGTGTGAATGGGACTATGGGGAGCCTGCTCTTTATGCAGATGCAAACCACACAGATCACAGAGATCTATGGAAAATAATGTCTTCCTAATGAGCTGACCGAATGTTAACAGTAGTGTGCATTTGGCTCAGAAGCAGTCTGGGTGGAGAAAAGATGAGAAGGGCCTTCTCTCAGTAAAAGGGCCAATGTAGCTAGCAGAGAACCTACCCAGTCACTTCGTGGAAGGGCTTTCCCAACATTCTCTTTCAGGTCAGAGAAGCAACTCATTCTTTAATTCTGCTATTGTAGTGTTACCGATTATATGTACTAGTGATTTTTAACAAATTTTATCACCTGTCTGTCAGTCAGTCCTTCTGTGATGACTTGCAGGTTGCTCTGGGGCTAGAAGTTATGACACTGGTAAATAACAGCACCATCACCCATGGTAGCTAGGTTTCCATGAGCTGGCAGACTCAGAATAGAAAGAAAGGCCTGGTCATCTACTCTTGAAAATCAACCAAGAAAGGCCTCAAGGGTCACAGCACACCACTGTCTGGCTCTTTTGCTTCTGACTAGTCCTAATCAGAAGGGGAAAATTGCTGAAGGAGGACAGTATGCTTAGTGTCACAGAAGGCAATTGAGGGGGGGGACCCTTGGTGAGTGGAGTGGCACAGAAGTCACAACACAGTGCATTCAAACATGGTGGCAATTATGAGGAAGACCCTGGACCAGGCAACATTTTGTTCAGTTGTACATGGGTTTAGTGACAGCTATCCAATATAAAATTACAAAACTAATATGGATACAGCTTCCACTAAATTTGAGGGACTGCATCTCGATATCAAGAAAACAGAAATCCTCCCCACTGGGCCAATAGGCAACATCATGATATAAATGGAGAAAAGATAGAAATTATCACCCATTTCATCTTACTTGGATCTATAATCAGTACTCTTTGTACCAGAAGCCAGAAATGAAAAGACCTGTTGTCTTGAGAAAATCTGTCAAGGATCTCTCCAAATTGCTAATTAGCAAGGATGTTAGTTTATAGGCTAAGGTACGTCTGATCCAAGCCAAGTCTTATCAATGATTTCCTCTGTGTCTGAAAGTTGGGCAGTGAATAAGGGTGACAGAAGAAGAATGAATACCTTTGAGTTGTGATGTTGGTGAAGAGTAACGAATATCCCATGGACTGCCCAAAGAACAAACAAATCTGTCTTAGAGAAAGTGCAACCGGAGTGCTCCTTTGATTCAAGGAGAGTGATATTTCATTTTATATATTTTAGGCATGTTGTCAGGGGCCAATTCTTGGAAAAATATTATGTTTTGAAAGTTAAAAAGTCAGTGAAAGAAGGAAAGGCCCTGAACAAGATAGATTGGCATAGTGACTGTAACAATGTGCTCAATTATAGGCCATGATGATGATGGCACAGGATATGGCAGGGTTCAGATTCATTGTTTTTAGGGTTGCTATGAGTTGTCAATTCAATAGCATCCAGCAGCACAGCAACCAAACTCTAAGAGGTAGTTGTCATATGGTTCATTCACAGGTAAGTAAAGCAGAGTGATGAGTTATTATAAGCCTAAACTTAATTGAATTCTTAATCTGGGACTGTCCACAAGAGAAAGATAACCTATGTGGTTTCGAGATTCAGAGACCCAATGCAAAGTCAGTTAAGAGTTGGTTCTGCATAAATGACATCCAAGTAGATATATGAATACCCATGTTTATCGCGGCTTTGTTTACAATAGCAAGGAGTTGGAAACAACCTACATGCCCATCAACAAACGAATGGGTAGAGAAGCTGTGGTATATTCGCACAATGGAATACTATGCTGCA
>NW_006399881.1:7784557-7786412 GCF_000299155.1 Elephantulus edwardii | reverse complement strand
CAATGAATGAATGGAATTCCAAAATAAAAAAAAAAGAGTTGGTTCTGACTTGATGGCATTGAGTTAAGAATCATAGTTAGAAGCAACTGACATGCACCAATGTGGATGTTTCCCAGAAATATTAAACAGAGTGAAAGAAGCCAGTTACAAAGGAGCACATACTGTCTGGTTCCATTGATATTAAACTCAACAATATGCAAAACACACAAAGGGGGAAATATTGAAGCTGTCATTCATCTCTTCTTGCTTCAGTCCACAATCAACACCCTTGGTAACAGCAGTCAAGATATCAAAATATTAAAAAAAATATATCAAAAGATATATTGCATTGGGAAAATCCACTGTCAAAGATCTCTCCAAAGTTTTAACGAATCATGATGATGTTTTAAAGACTAAGGTGTGCCTGATTTTGGCCATGGTCTTTTCTGTCATTTGCTGTGCATCTGAGAGCTGGACAATGAATAAGGGTTACAGAAGATGAATTGATATCTTTGAGTTGTGATGTTCAAGAGTTTTTAATATACCACAGGCTGCAAAAAGAATAGGTTATGTCATGGAGAAAGTACAGCCAGAGTGTTCCTTGGAGGCAAGGATGATGGTTTGTCTCACATACTTTGAACCTTTTGTTAGCAGGGGCTATTCCTTGTAAAGAGACATTATGCTTGGAAAAGTAGAAGGTCAGTGAAAAGAGAGGAAGACCTTCAACCAGACAGATTGGCATTGTGACTGCAGCAATGGGCTCAAGTATATTAGACTTGATGAAGATGGGGTTGCAGTGAGTCATACTCAACTTGATGGTACCTAACAACAACAACCACATACATAAGTATGTGCAAATGAAAGAATCCATAGAACTTTCCTTTTAAAACGTGCACTTTACTATTTTCAAATTATCTGTCCAAAAAGGCCACAATTTTAACCAAAAAAGTAAGACGCTGTTGACACTTTTGCTTCTGAAGATGCGAAACATCAAATTAACATCTCACCTTTATTTAGAGACCAAACAGAAACCAAAAAAAGCCAAACACACTGCCATCAAATCATTTCTGATCTATAGTGACCCTACACCAGGCTCTTTCCCGCAGATAGTGGCTACTGGATTCAAACTATAGGCTCTTAGGTTAGCAATCCATCATGTCATACACTCCTGTACCAGGGCTCCTTTTATATCAAGAGTTGTAAGCAAAATTATTTTATAACAGTTACCATAAAAATTACATCCATCAGATAATGTATCATATTTGGCCTATAATAAATTACAAGCATCATAATAATTTGATTTCTGTATATAGCTGCATTAAAAGAAGTTTTCTCTTTGAGATTTTTTTTCTTTCTACTTGATTTCAGATAGAGAAAGGTTGTTAATTATACAACAGAGTTCAGGTCTTTTGTTCATAGGGTACCTATGAGTAGTATTCGACTTGATAGCACTTAACGACTGCTAAGTGAGACTATTGTCATAATTTGTTGGAACATTTTTCTACTTTGTGTATCTGTCTTGGATTGAGGCTCAATGTCAAGAAGACAAAGATTCTCACCACTGGACCATTTGGCAGCATCAGGATGGATGGTGAAGAGATTGAGATTGTGCACAGCTTTAGTTTGCTTGGCTCCACAGTCAACTCTCTTGGTACCAGTAGCCAGGAAATTAAAAGGTGCATTGCCATGGGAAAGGCTGCTGTTAGGCACCTCTCTAAAGTACTGAAGAGCTGTGGTGTCTCTCTGTAGACTAAGGTGCGTCTAATACAGGTCATGGTCTTCACATTAACTTGATATGCATCAGAGAGTTGGACAATGACCAAGGAGGATAGAATGAGAATTGATGCCTTGGAGCTGTGGTGCTGGAGAAGAGTGT
>NW_006399881.1:7772124-7784187 GCF_000299155.1 Elephantulus edwardii | reverse complement strand
GACTCGACGACACGTAACAGCAAAAACAACATATTAGTCTTTGTAAATTTTCTGCACTGAGGTAATCTGGGCATGCTGCGATGCTGAAACTTGTGCCATTGGGGTGTCAAATGTCATAATGCTTTCCCATAGTGGACAGTGTTTGGTGGAGCTCCCACTTGTAAAACAGGTTTGGAAGCAGGAGCAGCATCCATTCCTAAACAACATAAATGAGGAAACTCTATGAACTTGAAGAAATGACAATAGTTATAGTAAAACATTAGGTCTTTTGTTCATAGAGTTGTTATGAGTTGTGCTTGACTTGATGGCAATCAACATCAATGACAACATACTTATTCTGTGTTGATATTATAAAAACTTAAGAATTTAAAAACAATAACAGCAACAAAAACAATTCAAAGGCATTTTCTGAGGTTAAGTTTGTTTTAGTAGTTCCAAGAAATGTATGTTAGCTTGTCAGCTTATAGGATAGTGCATTACTTAAATGTTTGTCATTGCAGTGAGAATTAGCCAGACAGCCATGACCACAGTCTAATTCTAAATAACTCAGTATTGAAAAGATCACATACTCCTGGGGATTAAAAGCATAGTTGACAGCTTTTCTCCTTGAAAAGACAATTTAGCAAATAAATGGAAAGATTTATTTGACACTCAGGAAAATCTTAAAACTCAAGTAATTGTTTTTCAGTTCTTTCTGCTTGAGAAATGCCAAGTGAGTTCTTCTCTTTCAACTTTTTTATTCCAGTTCTTTGCACATCTAGTTACAATACTTTGTTTTGTCTTCTTGAGCAATCTTTTGAAATTATATCTCTTACTTCAGCATTTCTTCCCTTCGTTTTGGCCTCTAAACATTCTGATACTATTTTCAGAGTCTCTTTTGACATCTGATTTAGGTTTTTTCTTTCTCCCGTCTTTTGATTTCTTCATAGATGGTATCCTGTATGTCATCCCACAATTCATTTGGTTTTCGATAATTACTGTGAAATATCTCAAATATATCTTTGAGATGGTTTTTAGATTCAAGTGAATACTCAAGATTATATTTTGGTTCTTATGGACTTGTTTTCATTTTCTTTAGCTTCTATTTGAATTAACACATATCAGCCCCTCCCCTGATTTTTTACTGCTTACATTGAGCTTCTCCATTGATTCTTTCCAGAAATACAGCCAATATAATTGCTATGTATGTAGTCCATCAGGTCAGGTCCATGTGAATAACTGTTGTTTGCATTTTATGGAAAAGGTATTTGCAAAGAATAAACCATTGATTATGCAATTTAAAAAAAAAGAACTGAAGAGAACTGGTTCCTGTTCTCTTACGCTTTCCTCTGTCTGTTGTTGTTATGTGTTGTTGAGTCACCTGCAACCCACAAGAAACCTAATATACAGCACCTCTAAAGCCTGTCCTGTCCTGAGCCAGTCTCACTGATTCCAACACACTAACTCCCATTGCTTCAGTTTAGGTTTTTTAAAAGCATAAGGCCCCAGGAATAGATGGTATACCAATTGAAGTATTTCAGATAACAGATGTCGCCCTGGATGTGCTCACCAAGTTGTGCCAAGAAATCTGGAGAACAACCACTTGGCCAACTGACTGGAAGAGATCTATATTTGTTCCCATTCCAAAGAAAGGTGACCCAACTGAGTGTGGAAACTACAGAACAGTGTCATTGATTTACCAAACAAACGTTTGGTAATATCATCTCAGACAAGAGTCTTATAACAAAAGTTTACAGTATACTCCTTGGCCTCCACAAGAAAAAGACTGATAACCCAATTATAAAATGGGCAAAAGACATGGAAAGAATTTTCAGAGGAAGATACTCAAATGGCAAACCGATACATGAATAAATGCTCCAAATCACTGGTAATGAGATGTAAATCAAAACCACAATGAGGTATCATCTCACTCCAGTAACAGTCGCAAAGTTTAACAGGACAGCAAACAATAAATGTTGGAGATGATGTGGTGAGAAAGGAACTGTTACACATTTTTGCTGGGATTGTAAAATGGTGAAACCATGCTGGAAGGTAATTTGGTGCTTCCTTAAAAAACTAAACATAGAAATTCCATATGACCCAGCTATTCCACATCTTGGAATATACCCTGAGAAAATGAGAAGTGAGGCATAAACTGAGATTTGTATACCAGTATTCATAGCAGCATTATTCACTGTTGCAAGAACATGGAAACAGCCCAAATGTCCAACCACAAATACATTGAGTAATTATGGTATAGTCACACAATGGAATACTATCCAGTATGCAGGAGCAATGATTTTGTAAATTATTACCTAACTTGGGAAGAACTGGAGAGGACTATGCTGAATGAACTAACTCAGTCCCACAAGGACAAATATTGTCTAAAAACCATTATTGTACAATGAGTATAAGGATCCAAGAGGGGTGGGAGAGGGTGGAAACAGAAGGATGAGGATGTGCAGGGGGAGAGGCGGGTTTGTTCAACTTGATGGGGGTTGTGTGAGGGAAATTGAGAGAATTTGTTCTTAAAAAACATT
Organism: Elephantulus edwardii; assembly: GCF_000299155.1. Lineage (NCBI taxonomy): Eukaryota > Metazoa > Chordata > Mammalia > Macroscelidea > Macroscelididae > Elephantulus > Elephantulus edwardii. Next base: position 7,781,668 of record NW_006399881.1, on the reverse strand, counting down.
GTATTCTAAAACAGACCAAAGAAGAAGAAAAAAAAAATCAGCAATAAAAACAAGTCAATTAACCAACTTTGAATTTAAAAAGCCCCCAAAACAATGTATTCTAATTTTGTAAATAAACTAGTTGTTGTAAAAAACAAACAAACAAAAAAACCAACAAAACACCTGCTTATTTTCTGTACCTTTTAAAAATCATTCCTTTGTATTTGGTGTTCACTAGTCTCTTTTGGCCATTTCATGGTGTCTCTTTAAGTGGAACCTAAGAGGAAGGATTGTACCTGGTCAACTAACCTTGGGTTAGTGTGACAAAATAGAGGCCGAGCCTTAATGAGATGGGTTAACTCAGTGGCTGCAGCAGTGGGCTCAAAGGCAGCAGATTGCCACAATGGCCCAGGATATGGCAGGGTTTCTACTGTGTGTGTGATCATTGTGAATTGGAGCAGCCTCCAAGAGGAAGTGACTTTAGAGGCAAGACATGAGAAGGAGGCATCTGAGGATAGATATGGGGAGAACATTCTATGCAGAAGGTCAAAGCCCTAGGACTGAGAGTGTTCAGATGGTTAGAAGGACAGACAGTAATGGCACAGCCCAATTTATGGAGCCGTTGTTGTTGTTGTTGTTAGGTACTGTCAAGTAAAACTGATAGGGACACTATGAATAACAAATCTGAACTGTGCACCATCCTCACATTTCCTGACACTCTAGAGCCTATTGCTACAGTCAGTGTGTCGATCCAACTCATGGAGAGTCGTCTTCTCTTTTGCTGACCCTCCACCCTTTCAAGCATGATGTCCCTTTCTAAGAAGTAGCATCACTTAGCAACATGCTCAAAGTATGAGAGACAAAGTTTCACCATCTGTGCCTCCAAGGAACAATTTGACTGTACCCTTTCTAGGACATATCTGTTGGTTCTCTTGGCAGCCTATGGTATGTTCAGTACTCTTCTCCAATACCACAATTCAAAGGTATCAATTCTTCTATCATCTTTAGTCATTGTCCAGCTCTTAGATCCATAACAAGTGATTGAAAAGATCACGGCCTGAAGTAGGTGCACCTTAGTACTCAAACTGACATCATTACTCCTTAGTAATATAGAGACATCCCTGACAGTTGACTTTTCCAATGCAATAGGTATTTTGGTTTCTTGCCTTCAGGTACTTAGGGCATTGTTGACTGTAGATCTAACTAAAAAGAAGTCATGGACCATTTCAGTTTCTTCTCCACCTGCCATGACATTGCTTATCAGTCCAGTCATGAAGATTTTTGTCTGCTTGATGTTGAAATGCAATCCATATTGAAGGCTATATAGTCTTCTATCTTCTGCAGAAAGCGTTTCAAATCCTCTTGACATTCAGCAAGCAAGGTTGTATCACCTGCATTGTACAGGTTGTAGATGAGTCTTCCTCCAATTCTGATGTCACATTCTTCTTCAGAGAGTCCAGCTTCTCAAATGATTTGCTTGCTTGCTTGTCAATAATTATAATGATCAACTCCATTAACCCACATACAAGGGTCAGACTACTTCCAGTGCTGTTGAGTGGATTCTGACTCATAGTGACCCCATAAGAAAGAGTAGAACTGCCTCAAAAGATCTCCAAGACCAACTGCCTCATCTTTCTCCTGCCAAACACCTGGTGGGGTCAGTCAATCTTTTAGTTCGCCATAGAGTACTTTAAGCACTGTGCCACCAGGATTCCTCAAATAAGCATCCAAACCAAAGAGGTCACTATTGATTCAGACTCATTGCAGTCTTTCACTGGTTTTCTAAGACCGTATAGGAGGAGCTGCTCATCTTTCTCCCACAGCTGGTGGATTCAAACCCTTGACCTTTTGTTAGCCCATCCTGAAGTGCGCTATGATATCATAGCTCCTTCATGTAAGAATGTATTGCTCTTGAGTTAGAACCAACTCGTAACTGATGTTCCAGTGGAGTTTCAGAGGCTGTAAATCACCGGTGAGGAGATTGCCCATCTTCGTCCCACAGAGCAGCTGGTGGATTTGAACTGCCAGATCAGCAGTCATCAGGTGAGCAGTACAATTCTCTGTGCACGAGGCTAACACAACTTGTGGTCCATCTGTTTGGCTTCTAACACTGCATCTTCCAGTAATACTTCCATTGTGTCTAGAACTTAGATATCAAAAGATGCATCTGTTACTAGAACATTGAGAATAATAGATCAAATTAAGGGGAAATAATGTAAACTTCTTAGCAAAGAACAATCCAATGTTGCGGAGCACATTCTGACTCTTATTGGCCCTATGGTGACCCCCACGCTAGAGAAATAATGATATAATGATATAACCGTACAACAAAATAGAGTGAAGCCTTTGGCGGGTTCAGTCTTAGCACTTCCTTTGGGGCAGGAGGAGCTTAATGGTTTTATTTATCATGAATAAAACTGGTAAAGGTGCTGGTCATTCATCTTCTTCCCTACGTGGAGATTGGTGACTGTGATTGGCCAGCTGAGCTACTCTTCCCCTCACCCCACCCCCCACCCCGTGGCTTGTGGATCTTGGTGGAAATGTTTTGTGCAATCTCAGCATAGTGAGAAGTAAGAAGCATTGCACAACAGCAGCACGTCCAGCTCCTTGACATTGCGGACCAGGAGCTTGTGGTAGCCACGTGCGTGTAAGCAGCACTGGATACCAAGATCTTCTCCACACCCTACTGTTACTGCTCTGGACTTAGATCACTTCCACTGATTTCTGATTGGTTCCAGTGAGCTTCTCGGTGCTGTTTTGTTGGTTGGTTTTGTTTATTTTGTTGTTGTTGTTGTTGGTTTTTTCTTTTGTGGGGTTTTTTGTTTGTTTTTTTTTTTAAGGAGCTTGTGCTTCACTGGGGTTTGGGGGAAACTTTGACAGCCAAGGAAACAGCAATCAACAGCAATGCAGCATGTCAATTTGAAGACTATGGTGTGCCTGATGCAAGCCATGGTATTTTCAGTTGCTTGATGTGCATGTGAAAATTGGCCAATGAGTAAGAAAGACTGAAGAATTGATGCCTTTGATTTATGGTGGTGATAAAGAACACTGGTTATCCTATAGACTGCCAGGAGAACAAAAGAAAGCTGTCTTAAAACATTTCCGCCAGAATGTTTCTTCGAAGCCAGCATAATGAGAGCATTTCACCTACTTTAAGCACATTATCATGAGGGACTAGTCCCTAGAAGAGGGCATCATGCTTGGAAAAACAAAGTCAGCAGAGGAGAGGAAGTCTCCTGATGAGGAGGATTGACACGGTGCCTTCAACAGTGAGCTCAAGCACAGCAGGAATTGGGGGGGAATGGCACTTTCAATCTCTTGCACATAGGTTCACTGTGAACCTGAGCCATTTCCACAGCACCTAACAATGACAACATCATAACTTGTTAATAGTATAACACATGTGTATACAGAAAACACACTAAAAAGCTAAAATATCAAGACATTAACAATTGCTAGCAAGAGCTCATCTCTGAGTGTATAATTCCCAAAGTCCCTACAGACTTTCATACTTTTACAATGATACTTTCTCAGTTTTCGTCGCCTGAGACAGCATTTCTCAATCTTCGCAGTATTGAAACTTTAGATAGGATCATTCTTTGCTGTGGTGTCCATCCCAGACATCATGGGCAGTATCCTTGACATCCTAGACCCATTAAATTCTAGTGGTAGCTTCTATTCTATCCAGTCGTATGTTTCTAGATGGTCCCCCTGGAGCAGGAGTGGAGGATTACTCCTGGTTGAGAACTCTTAGTTCATGAGAACTTATGATCATAGAATAATGATGTTGTTATTGTGCTGTTATATGCCATCAGGTTTATCCTCCAGTGACTTTTTAGAGGCGGTGAATTACATAGGAGATTGCTCATCTTTCTACCTTGGTTTGGGTGTTGGATTTGAACTGTGTGCCTTTGGGTAGACAGTACAACTCTTTTATCCACCAAGTCACTAGAGCTCCCAAAGTAATGACACCAGGTAAGAATCATGCCGTGAAATGAGATTATTCCAAACTTGGTTCAAACATACATGATGTGTTTGGTTTGGAAAAAACCAGTGTCATGTCAATACTTAACATCAAGTACTATTTATTCCAGAAGATGAGGACACTTCTTCGAGTGTGTGAAAGAACAGCAAATGAGAGGTTCCAAGACCCAAGAAGCTGTGTCTCCTCTTTCAAAATCATATGTTCCGTTTTTTGAGAGGTTTAGACTTTGACAGGCTGAAATCGTGCCAGTCTCATAGGGGTATACATTTTTCAGTCCTCCTCTCACAAGATGGAGAATATGAGCTAAACAGAGCCCCCTGGAATGTTTTATAGCCGACTTCCTTAGTATGGTCCTTTTCAGCCATGAGCTCTGGTTCCATGTATGTAACCAGGAGCAACAAATGCAAGGGAAAAAAAATCTCTCTCTGGGGAGATTGGCCTGCGTAGTGATGTGTAGTTATTGTCTATTTGTCCTACTATCGTGGCTTGTATGTTGCTAAAACAATGTTGGTGCTGCACCACTGGTGTTTCAAACATTTGGTGGCCAAGTTTCAGCAGAGCTTCCAGACTTCGAGTATGATAATGGGATGAGAAGTGTGGTGATCTCCTTCAGAAAACTTGCCAGTCAACACCTTGTGGGACGTAACAGAGCACTTCTGGCTTGCTTGTGTTGGACCTGCCATTGGAAAGCATGGATTGCTGAAGGAGGATGTCATGTCTGATGAAAGAGAGGTCATCAGGGGTGAGGGAGACCCTCGAGAGACAGTCTGGCGTAGTAGTGGCAATGATGGCTTCGGACATAGCAGGGCCATGATGATGACACCAAACAGAGCAACATGTCATCTCGATGTACACTGTCACCATGAGTTAGTGTCAAGTCATCAACAGCTAATAACAACAGCTGTGTGCGTGGCACTGCTATGAGCTCTAGGAATGCAGAAGTGAACAGGATGTTCAAGGTGCCTACCTTTGAGGGTTCCCCATGTTGGGGAGGGAATGGGCAATAAACATAGACAAATCTTCCTAAGCAAGGCCCATCTGTGGAGAAGACAGCTAGAGTTACGTGACAGGGCGTTGGATGGAAGCCAGGCTTAGGGTAGGATGTGACATGTCAGCTGCACCCTGGGTGTTGACAGAAGGCTACCGTGACAGGATCTGGTACAGACTGGAAAGACGAAGCCCTGAGCCAAGAATGAGCTTGGCTTCTGTGAGGAGCAGAGAGAGAAGGTCCACCTGGTGGACTGCTGTAAGCAAGGATGTGAAGAAGGAAGAAATTGGGGGTCAGATGAGAGAGGGCTTTAGTGAGAGATGATTGCAGTGGGAAGACGCTGGAAGGGGGTCCTCGGGAAAAGGATAGGAGGTACTTGTGGAAAATGACTCTTGAGTGTCAGAGAACAGGGGAACAGATCAAAGTTGGACCTAAGTGGAAGCCGTGAGGCCTAGGCAGCAGTCCTGGTAAGAGATATTCAGTGGTGTACCCACTGGGTGGGAGAGATGGAAGTGATGAGACAAGAGGCTGCATTTGGGAAAAGATTCCAGAAAAGACTAGAAGCACGCATGGGCCTGGTGGGTGAGCCAGCTGTGGGGGCTGCAGAAGGCAGGCTGAAAGCTTGGATTTGGGCCGGCAAACCAGGCTGCTAAAGCTGAAGGGACTCAAGCAGTGACTAATGGCAGAGACCATGAATGCCAGCACCTTTGAAACCCATTTTTATTTTTAAATAGGCTAACAGCCAGTAAGTAGGGCATTTTGTAACTTCCTGGGGAGTCAGAGCCAACGGCCCCAGGAGCTCCCAGCTGTGTAAGCAGCATAGGCAGGCACCAACCAGCCTGTGTCAGGGAGGTGCCGCAGTGTTGGGGAGGTCCCCACGTTCTCTTTTTTTTTTTTTTTCAGTCCCTCAGCTGCGCCTAATGCCAGAAGTGCCACCTTCCCCACCCCCCCAACCCCGGGATAAAATACAAATTGCCTTCCAAAAGACAAAATGGAAGACAGCAAAGAGGACTGCAGACATGGGGAAGAGTCAGGAGAGGGACCTTGGACAGAGGAGTGAGACTTGAGCTTTTAAAAGTTTGCGTGATTGACTTTGACTCATTATTGACTATCCATTGGGTTTTCAGAGACAGTAAACCCCATGGGAGGAGATTGGCCATCTTTCTCCCTCTGAGCCACTTGTGGATTCACACTGTATGCCTTTGGCTTGCCTGTGCAACTCTGCATCCACTAGGATTTCAGCTTTTGAAAACTTTTGAGTAGGGCTGTAGGAACAGGAGTCCTGAGGCGTGTGTCAGGGAGTGACCGCTAAGGGGAGCAGATTTTTATGGGGTGAGGGGAGCAGATTCCGGCCATTAGGCCCAGAAAGAACTGGCAGTGGGTGGGCAGGAACGCCAATTTAGCTGCTTCCTGGTTTTCCTGAGGCCAGTTCTGGCTTCTTAAGTGTCTGCTGTACAAATTCACAAATGGCTTCCTCCTCTGATGGCTGTTGGTCCAGAGCAGCATTTGGCAAAGCAGAAAGTCTCCTCCGCCATGAACTCTGAAGCCACTAAGAAGCTGCTTACCCAGACTCCTTTGTGAGTGCTACCCAAATAATTCATTTGACAAACAGTTCTGGAACAACTAAGTCTCAGGAACCATCTCAATGGTATGCACAAACTCAATCAAACCTGATATTCTTCTGGAATTTCATCAACTTTGTTTATTTATTTCCAAGGCATTTACATGCCCATCATTTTTTCCAGCAGCTCATCCATCCCAGACATTTTGCCAGATCTGCCCAACTGCCCCCGGAGTTTCATTCCATTTATATTTTCTTTACTATACAATTGTATAGAAATACAAGTGATGTTAGTATGTTGATCTTATACCCTCCCACCTGGTTGAGAATTTAGTCTTGATAATTTTTTTAGTACTTTGAGCAGTGGTGCGGGAGAGGAGTATTTAATATACCATGGTCTGCCAGGAGAACAAACAAGTTCGTTCTAGCGAGGGCTAAACTGGACTGCTCCTTGGAGGCAAAGATTCTGAAGCTTCATCTGATGTAATTTGGACATGTTGCAAATCAGGATCAGTTCTTGGAGTGTGATGTCATGTTTGGGAGCGTGGAGGAACAGTGCAGGAGAGGAAGACCCTCAATGAGATGGATTGATTCAGTGACTAGGGTAATGGGGATAGGTGTGTCAGAGGCAGTAAGATTGGCAAGGGATAGAGCAGGGTTTAGTAGCAAGCAACTCGACAGCATATAACAGTTTTTTAGTGGGTTCCTGATAATGTTCTACATATATGATCATATAATCTGTAAATAGTTTTTCCTTCTTTCTTTCCAATATGGATGCTGTTTTATTTTTCAGTTTCTTTTTTGTGGCTAATTTGATCTAATTCCAACTACAACATTGATCAGAAGTGAGGAGAGTGGATACTTTCTCATACTTTTCCCCCCAGGGTTAGGGATTTCCTTGGTTTGGGGTGTTTTGTTTGGTTATTTTTATCAGGAAACAGTGTTCTGTATAAACCAAATGCTTTCTCTGTGTCTACAGAGAGGATTGTGATTCTGTTTCATCCTTTATTGCACTGGTATATTGTATGATATCGATAGATATTAAATCAATCTTGCATGTTTGAGATAAACCCAACTATTTTTTTTGGTTTTGTTATAGTGCCACTTTGTGGGCATTTCGTGTAACTGTAGAGCAGAGTTTTCTATCGCTTGTGTTACAGTGCCGTTTTGTGGACTTTTTCTTGCAAGTTGACGGGTGCTTTATTTGTTGTGCTAGTGCATCATCGTGTGCCATTTTTCTGTAAATGCAGAACATGAAATTTACCAAGTCTTCCTGTTGTTGTTGTGTTCCAGGCAGCGGGAACCAACTCAGAGTTGACCCTCCTGCAGGGTTTTAGAGACAGTAAATCGCCTAGGAAGAGATTGCTCACTTTTCTCCCAAGAACAGCTGGTGGATTTGAACTGCTTGCCTTTGGGTTGGCGGGGCAACTCCTCACCTTTAAGCTACCATACCAGAGCTCTCTTTGCCCAGAATTATTATTGTTCTTTTTGTTGTTAGGTGCCATCAAGTCAACTACAATTCATAGTGGCCTTATAAACAACAGATCTGAACCTGGCCCTATCCTATGCCATCCATGATGGTTGAAGAAGAGATTGAAACTGTCAACAGCTTCGTCTTACTTGTGTCCATAATTAATACCCTTGGTACTGGCATTCAGGAAATAAGGAGACACATTGCACTTGGAAAATCCGCAGTTAGGGATCTTTCCAAATTATTGAGGAGTAATGATGTCAGTTTGAGGACTAAGGTGCATCTGATTCAGGCCATGGTCTTTCTTGTTTTTTTTTATTACACTAGTTTATTTACAAAATTTGAATACATTGTTTTCCAGAATGGGTTCTTCCAATTCCCCTCACCCACCCATCAAATTGTACAACTTCATGATTGATCCAGCCCTGTACATCCTCTTCTGCTTCTCCCCTCCCCCTGCCCTCCCCCCATCCTTATGCTCATTCTACAATAATGATTTTATACAATGTTTGTCCTTGTGGGACTGAGTTAGTTCACTCAGCATGATGTTCCCCAGTCCCTCCCAAGTTAAATAGTAATTTGTAAAATCCTTGCTCCTGCGTGCTGCATAGTATTCCATTGTGTGAATGTACCATAATTTCTCAATCCATTCATTTGTCATTGGACATCTGGGCTAGTTCCATGTTCTTGCGATGGTGAATAGCACTGCTATGAACATTGGTGTTCAAATCTCCATTTGTGCCTCAGTTCTTAGATTCCAAGTAGTGGGATAGCTGGGTCATATTGGATTTTTTTTTTTCGGTTTTTTGAGGAAACACCAAACCGCCTTCCAAAATGGCTGTACCATTTTACAGTTCCATCAACCATGTATAAGAGAAGAGTCCCTTTCTCAACACTTCCTCTCCAAAATTTATTGCTTGCTGCCCTGTTAAACTTTGCCACTCTTACTAGAGTGAGATGGTACCTCATTGTGTTTTTTCTTTGCATCTCTCTTATTGCCAGTGCTAATCCATCTCCTTGAGAATTTTCCTCTCTTTCACAGACCCTCTGCCTTCCCCAACATGACTAGTTCCTCCTGAAAATATGCCCAAAATGAGGGGAAATTTCACCAACCTTGATTACACTTCTTTCTAGGCTGACATGTCTGTCTGTCTGTCTGGCAGTCCATGAGATATCTATACTCTTTGCCAGCACCACAATTCAAAGGCATCAGTCCTTTAGTCTTCCTTATTCTTTGTCCAACTTTCAGATACATACAAAACATTTGAAAATACCATGGCTTGGATCAGCAGGCACACCTTAGTCTTTAAACTGACATCCTTCTATTTAGCACTTTGCAGAGGTCCTTGATAGCAGTGCAACACGTCTTGATTTCTCGACTGCTGGTTGAGAATCCAAGTAAAATGGAATTGTTGACAAACTCAGTCTTTTCTCCACCTATCATGATGGAGGAACCTCTGGTGGTAAGGAGCTGCACTGTCAACCGAAAGGCACAGGCTCAAGTAACGTCAGTGGCTCTGCAGGAGATAGAAAGTGTGCTCTCAAGTGATTTATTTTTTT
>NW_006399881.1:7761077-7764178 GCF_000299155.1 Elephantulus edwardii | reverse complement strand
CTGGGTCTGACCTGGAAGACGCCTTCTTTTGCTGTTATCTGAGGTGACCTTGCCCAGTGATGCCTCTTCTCTCCCTCTCTGGCCGGGTTTCGCTAATAACTGGGTTAGTGAGGACAGGTGTGTCAGAGACAGACTGACTCAGGACAAGGCCGGTTCCAGAGCTATTATGCATAGGGTTGCTATGAGTTGTGGTTAACTTGATGACACATAACAACAACAGCAGTGTTGGACATGGTGTCAGGAGGAACCAGCCCCTGGAGAAGGACATCATACTTGGTAAAACAGAGGGTCATCAACAGACAGGAAGACCCTTCAGTGGGATGGACTGACACAGTGTCTATAACATGGGCCCAAACACAGCAGTGGATATGAGGATGGCACAGGACCAGGCGGGGTTTCGTTATGTTGTGGCGATGAGCTAGCTCTGACCCCATGGAAACTAACAACAATGAGAATTCTATTTTTAAGTTTTTACAACAACTTCTACCCTTGATGCATCTTCCAACAGACCCAATCTGTCAGGTTATTTCATATTCACATAAGTAACATATACATAATGTACCAAATATAATAGAAATTAATTCAAAAGGTAGTTGCAGTTATTTTAAAAAAAAAAAACCCAAACACAGATAAACCCAGAGGCATGCATTATTGATGTAAGGCTCTAAAGAGAGTCATTGGTCCTGAAGGCTGCCCAGTGCTCAAGTGATCCATTCACTGTGTGCCTAGAGCCCTTGTCCCTTTAGCGGCCTTTACTGACAACGAGAGATTCAGAAGTTGAGAGATTTGGATGTTTCTTTTTGTTGAATAAATTCCAGGATAGCAACTGCTCAAGGTCAGGCACACTGGTGCTTTTCAAATAACAACCGTTAGATATAAACTTCCTAACAGCCATCTGAGGTGTCTGCAGTCATCATGCTCCTTTTGCAAAGGAGGAAACAGAGGCACCAGGAGGGGAGGCAACTCTTTGAAGAACACAGAGCTTGAGCTGTGGTTTGAGGCTGAGTGGACAGGTCCCAGAACCCAGGAAGCACATGCCCCTCCAAATGCCTGTGATGAGGTTTCCAAAGACTGATTCTGGGCCCGGGCCCCAGAAAGTGACTGCCGGTAATGGAAGCCAGACCAAGCAGCCTCCATCTTTGTGACAGGAGGACAAGCAGTCAGGGTGGTGCAACCCTCCAATGCAGAAGAGGTCCTGCCGGTTCTTGTCAGCCACGGAGAGTGGGTCAGAGGTGGCAGCCTGCTAGAAATCGAGATTTGATCCTCGTCTTTCACTTTTGCATTCTCTCTGGATTGAGCAAGTCCACTTTGCAATAGAGAAGATTCTAGAACCTGCATTTCCTCACTTTTCACTTTGGCTAGTTGCAAATGTTATCCATGCCCACCATTTTTCAGACTCTTGCCATAGATCCAGACGAGCCATGATTTCTTAAGCACATGATAAGACCTCCTTCAATTCATTTCTTGTGGAGTTATGTCATGGGAAGATGCATCTTCTCTCTTACTTACAAACTGCAGAAGTTGTGAGGTGGCATTGAATAGGTCCCAAGAAAAGGACACATTGCCCAGTTCTTGCACCATGCTAACAGTCATAACTCTGCGGGAGCTCATTGTGGTAGCCACTGTTTCACTGCATCTCACTGAGAGTCTTCTGCATCCACATCATTATTATAGACGCTACTTTGAGGAAGCTGTTCTTCCCTAGCCATATTTTAAATGCCTTTGAACTTCGAGGGCTCACCTTTGCTATATCAGATAATGTTCCACTATCATATAAGAATTTGAGGGATTTATTCCAATTGAATGTGGACACTATCAAACAATATCATTAATCTCACTTGCAAGGAAATTACTGCAGAAGATCATTCAAAAATGGCCAGAACAGTACATACATTGGGAATTGCCAGAAGTTTAAGCAGGATTTAGAAGAGTCCACAACACTAGGGCTATAATTTCTAATGTCAGATGGATCCTGGCTGAAAGTACATACCAGAAGAATGTCTATTTGTGCTTTATTGACTATGCAAAGGCATGTAACTTGGTGGATCATAAGTTATAGCTAACATTGAGAAGAATGGGAATGTCAGAGCACTTAATTGTGCACATGTGAAACCTGTGCCCCGACCAGGAGGCTGTTGTGCAAACAGAGCAGGGGAACACCATATGGTTTAAAATTAATAAGGGAATGCATCAGGGTTGTATTCTCTCTTCATACCTATTCAATCTGTTTACTGAGCAAATTATTTGAGAAGCTGGACTCTGTGAAGAGGAATGTGGCATCAGGTTTGATAGAAGTCTCATCAATAACGTGTTATGCAGATAACATGGTACTAGGGATATTGTAGCTGATGTTAGATGGATCTTAGCTGAAAGCAGGGAATACCAGAGGAATGTCTGTCTGTGTTTTATTGACTATGCAAAGGCATTTGACTGTGTGGATCACTACAAGCTGTGGCTGACTCTGAGAAGAATGGGAATCCCAGAACACTTGATTGTTCTAATGCGAAACCTATACTTGGGCCAGGAGGCAGTCGTCAGAACAGAGCATGGGAACACTGCATGGTTCAAAATTGGGAAGGGCGTACGCCAGGGATGCATCCTATCTCCATACCATTTCAACCTGTATGCAGAACAGATCATCTGGGAGGCTGGCCTCTATGAGGAGAAATGTGGGTTCAAGATTGATGGAAAATCTATCAACAATGTGCGTTATGCAGATGACACAACCCTGCTTGCTGAAACTGAGGAGGACCTGAAGCACCAGCTGCAGACTGTAGCCTCCAATATGGATTGAGGCTCAATGTTAAGAAGACAAAGATTCTCACCACTGGACCAATTGGAAGCATCAGGATGGATGGTGAAGAGGTTGAGATTGTTCACAGCTTAAGTTTGCTTGGCTCCACAGTCAACACTCTTGGCACCAGTAGCCAGGAAATTAAAAGGCGCATTGCCATGGGAAAGTTTGCTGTTAGGGACCTTTCCAAAGTACTGAAGAGCAATGGTGTCTCTCGGGAGACTAAGGTGCATCTGATATAGGCCATGGTCTTCACAATCACTGGTTATGCATCAGAGAGTTGGACAATGACCAAGGAGGATAGAAG